>NW_006800539.1:183669-192118 GCF_000485575.1 Poecilia formosa
ATGTTCATTTACATAATAGACACTACTGTGTCTGCTAGTACTGCTTTCTTAGCTCACATACCAGCCTCCTCTCACTCTAAATTACATGAGATGAGAACTTAACGAGTATCTTTGTAAGACTCCTGGCACATGAGAGACATATTGCGATGGGTCTGATGAGGAGGTGTCTTTGATAACCAACCTTCCACACACAGTGGCCTTGTATCAACTAAACTATGTGAACCCCTATGCTGAAATATGGGGCTAGCCAGGGGCTGGTGAGGGTCTCTGCTCTCTCCCAATGTCTCTGTCTCTGAAGAAATCTGAAATATGAGAAAGTCCATCAGTCTATGGCAGGTTTCAGAGCCCAAGCTGTGCTTAGAGGTGAGTGCAACTATATCTATGGGATAATTTTACTGATGTAAAATTCAGTAAATTTTTTCTGAATTTTACTGAATTCAGTAAAATTCAGTAAATTTACTGAAATTCAACTTATCAACTTCAAATTTCAACTTATCAAGTTTCATCTTGATAAGTTGAAACTTATCAAGTTTCAACTTATCAAGATGAAACTTGATAAGTTTAATCTTGACTTATCAAGATCATACATTTTAAGTTTGAAAGTAGAATTTAATATCTTTTATCTCAAAACTTGTAATACTTGCACTCAAAACGTCTGCTCTATTTCAAATATTTCTATGCTCTCTCAAATCTTTGTGCTCATGCTCAGATTTTCTCCTCATGAGCAAAACTTCTTTGCACAGATTCACTCTCAGCTCACAAACGTCTGCGCACTTGCAAATTCTTTTCTGCCCTCTCTCAACCAAAATTACTGTTACCTGGTAACATTGTAACCAATAGAATGAAGGTGTTATAATGGGCAGCGGGAGCCTCCCTAGGGTGTGTTGGTTTCCTTCTAGTGGGTGACTTCATTTTGCTAGGATACAAATAAATCTTGTGACATTGCAGAAGCACAGTGAATGTGTGCTGTAATCAAAACTGAAATATTACTGATGATGTGTGAGCTTTTTTTTCAGTAGTGATGGCTTTTTTGGCCAGGCAGTGAATTTGCCCTGTTTGTGGAATTCTTTTCTGTGTACTACTTTAGAGATTAGGGTTGTCTTTTTAACTGTTTAACTCTTTTCAGTTTTTACAAAGCCATGTCCCCTGGACTGAGGAGGTGGGGGCAATCAGTACACAGCAGGAGTAAGAGATTTGCTCAGGGCAATGAAGGAGGAGAAAGAGGTGGTGACTATAGTGGGGGTGGTGAAATTGGAAAAGCATGTGGAGAAAGATGTGACTGTGGGAAGTATCCAGATATTTCCAGATGCCCAATGCACAGTGGGTCTGAGGGCCACAGCAGAGCCACCCTCCCGTGGGACGTGACTCACCTGGAAGGAGGGCCAAGCACTGCCAGATGTGGAGGAAGCCGTCTGGGTCCCTCACACTAAGCCTGTCTAACACTGTCTTGATTGTGCTTCAGCATATGCTTCCAGTCAAGGGTGAAAAATGCAGGCACCAGCACATGCCAGAAGTCTTTCAAGCATAGCCTAGCAGTCAGCCTGCAGCCGTGCACCACTCTGATCTACACACACGCTCACACAGGCCCCCACACAAGGATATAAGAACCTGATTCACACGCACACATACATACACACACACACACACATAGAGCAGAGTTCCTCCCAGTCATCCAGTCAGTGTAGTGCAGACATGTCACCACACAGCAAGTCAAGGCTGGTTAAGCTGTGAAGCGGCTAAGAGGGACCCAGTCCAGACACCCAACCCTGGGGATAGCAACGCACAACACACCCATCCAGACACGCATATGGCCCACCTCACCTACTAAACATGGAAACCAAACACAGAAGGGTGAAAACAAGGAAGAAAAGAAAAGTGACTTGATGGTCTCTCAGTATTCAGAGGTTGGAGTGTCAAGTAGGATCTGAGCAAACACAGAAAACACTAAATTAGTTGCTTGAGTCAGAAAAGGTAGCTTAATTTACCTTGTAAAAATTTGCATTGCTTCAATTGATTAAATTAGGGCACTATGAGTTTTATACAACTATATTTCAGAACAACCTACTTCAATGTACCTTCATAAGAAAAGACAAGAATTTCTCCTCAGCAAGCATGACTCAGCAATTCAAATAAACCAGGAAAGCAACATGTTCAGAGAAAACACATCCAGCTCCACTTAACCTGGCAACTATCAACTCCTGAAAGAATTTATCTAATTTAGCAGCGATGAAGAGTCACCACTGCCATGTTTGTAACTGTGTGTGAGCCTTGGAGGTTCCTCCGAGAGTGTAGAGACTTGTAGCTGGTGAGCAAACATCTCTTTCATGCTGAAGAATCCCATCCAAATCCCCCCTACCTGCACTTACACACACACACACACACACACACACACACGCACACGCACACACACACACACACACACACACACACAGATGGCTACCTGCAGCCTGTAAAAGTCCAAGAGCCCTGTGTAGGAATGTGCATGCTGCACAATGACCTCATTGTGCCATGATATGGCTTGTCTGAGCTTCACTCTGTGGCAAAGTCACACCTGTTCCACCTATGCCAAAGGGCTGACAAAGCCAAAGATACATCAATCAGCATTCAGAGCACACAGAAATGAATAGCGCAAAATGAGAGACGCATGCATATACATGCAAAGACCCACTCACATTCAATGTGTCCCTGTTTGTGTCTACAGCAGAGTGGACTGCTTAGACTGTTGGTGCCTAAATAAGCTGGGACATAATGTTGTTTCACAGGTTTTGAACACAATTATAAACACAACACAACAAGGAAAACAGATAATTTGCCCACTATGAAAAATGCCAACATGCAGTAAAAAGTTCTATCTTTTCATTTTAATATAAAGTACAATATGTTAGGCACATGGACAAGATTATAAATCTTTACTATAAACCTTTGAATGCACATAACCTACTGTTCAATGTTTCAGTAGTTTTTGCTGAACTTGTGTTTGAGCCATGAATCGACCAAAATATTTTCTGGTTTAGTCAGAATTAGTATTCAAACAATCCTGTTGATCACGATGTTCACATTCTGACATCATGAGGCCAAGATGATATCAACAGCAGCTTGCCCTTTAGAGACTTCAAAGAAAATGTTCTCAGATGGAAGTGGCTGCTGTGCTTAGAGTGTCACAGAGCGTCATCAGTAGGATGCAACAGAGATACAGTGAGATTAGAAGACTCATACAGAGGTACTGAAGTCCTCTGGACACATCCCATACCGATGACTGCTTCATTGCACACAGTGTCCTACAGAACCAGATGATGAATGCCACTCAACTCCTGGTACAACTAAGAAAAGTTAGTGTAATATCAGACCATTCAAAGCCATTCACATCAGCATGGTATACAGGCTAGATGAGGGATTTTCTGTAGTTATTAATAGGCTGCTTAATTCTGTTAATATATTAACCATAATTACTATGGTTATTAATATTAAACGCTAGCTGGTGAGCGAAAGACGCTGATAATGACCTGATCATGGTTATAAGAGGAGCCTGTTGCCAATCCTCCAGTGTCTGAGTATTTGCCTTGAATGGTATTTCAACCTGCCTTTGTGTGCTCTGAAATTCTTTGTGTTTCTCTTTGGTGACCATGTACTTGACTGTTGTGGTTTCCTTTAAATTAGTTTTTCTCCAAGGCTTCTAGCGTAAGAGCAAGGGGTGTTGGAGGGTGCCATTATATTGGATATTTACGGGCAAATATTAATATGGAAGCATGGCTGGAAAGGGGAGTAAAAAACAGTAGTGTGCTGGCTAAAACTGTAAAGTATGGTTTTGCCTGGTTTTTGGAGTCACAGACTCGAACCACGCTGGTGAGCCATAACGGACTGTTGGATCAGAGTTGGAGCAGTTTTACTGCCGTTCGTTTAAAGATTGGTAATTTGTGGTGAGGTGAGTAACCAATTCCTTGTGGTTGATGATGCTATTCCAGCCATCATCATTCCTGATGATCATCATTCCTGATGATCATCAGTCCCGATGATGGCGGGCATAGCAGGCTGCTATTTTGTGGACATATGCTAATTAAGCTAACAGACTGCTTTGTACCTGTAAGAGACTGAATACGTGAAGTTGATCAATTAATTTGCTAGCCCTGTTTGTAACTTTTTTTTAATATATATACATATTCTTATGTTTAAAGGTTTTTTTGTGTGTGTAGTTCTGTGAATGTGAGGTTTCACTAAGTGTGCTAAGTATCCTTGTACACATCTATTTGGGTTGTGGGGTTTGTTTGTTGTAGCACTTGATGTGATTAATACCCAATTAACAGGTGGAATACATCCTTGTGCTATGGTTCTACTGGGCTGAAATAAACAGTTCTTTGTTCTTGGTGCATTGCCCTTGGTTTATTTACTAACCAGTATGGTTTATTAAACTGGTAATTATCATTTTCCCTTCCTTATAAGTGCATAAGGTTAAAATTACACTGCACTTTCATGCACTTTTATGTAGTCTATTCAATACATACACTGGTATTGAATAGACCAGTCTAAGACAATCACTACTCATGAGGTCACATTGTGTAGTATTTGATAGAGTGTAGGTCAGAGAATCTGGGAACTGTTCACAGTGTAAACTTAGACAGTGGTTGCATATTTACTTAACTTTGATTTAACCAGGCAGTCACCATTGAGATTATCCTGCCTATTATTGCCAGGTCTCATTTAAAATGAGATGTTTTAAGAAAGACCTGGTAATGAGGCAGCGACATAAAACGAAAGTTACAAACATTACATCCAAATAACATCCACAAAAATGAGTGTTAAATGAGTTTTATCACATGCAAAAATACACTTTCCACTCAATTAGTATGTGATTTTTTTGTTTCTATGCAAGTTTTACACAAATTATATTGTGATATATTTTGTTACCGCCACCCATCACAATATATTGTGTTATGAATTTTATGCCATATCGCATATCCCTACTCCTTTCCACTCATTTCATCAGTTCTCGATCCAGTTCACAGCACTATAGTTTTTACTAAGCTCGACCTCCGCAACACCTACTACCTACCAAGGGGCGCGACAAGATTGTTTTTAGCAGTAAAAATTTAATGTTACCCCTCCCAAACACACATCCGTTTTTGCCCTGACCCCCCCCCCCCCATATACGTTAAAGCTGCAGCTGAATACAGCTGCCACAAAACGACTGTGGCTGTTACTATGCTGCGAAGAAAAGTTATAGAATCAAGTTTTCAAAAACAAAATAGAGAGAGGGAGAGAGAGAAAAAAGCAAGAGTGTTAATTTATAACCCAGTTTTTCTCCAAGAGAGGTGGGTAAACTGTGTGAGTTTATCAACCATTTAGCATAATTAGCTTAGCTACAGACTACTGTTTGCCTCCATTTCATTAGCATTTAATGAATTAAGGAAAAAAAATTACCAACATATTCATATATTTAGCTTGTCCCTTGTACCTTTCACCACACTTAACAGATAAGTCAGCAGCAGTGCTGACCAATCCTCTCCTAAGTGAAAATAAAGCTGCAATATTTCAGATAAATATTTTTTTCACATATTTTTTAAAACTGTCATTATGTTGCGACAGTATGGAATGAGAGGTAATCTGTGAAAAATCTATTTCCTCTGCTTTCTCTCAGTGCTAGAAACAACCAGTCAGTGGCAGGAGAGTTTTAGTGCTGTCAACCACAATCTCATGTGGTGCTGCTCATCCGTCCTCTCCCTCGATTTGTGCCGTGCTGCAGCTAGCATAGCACAGAGCTGTGCAGACTCAAACTGTGAATGCTCAGTTTAGTTAGCATAGCTACCAATCTTCTTCTTTTCCTTTTGGCTTTTTCCCTTTAGGGGTCGCCACAGTGAGTCATCCGTCTCCATGTAACCCTATCTTCCGCATCTTCTCTCACACCAACTACCTTCATGTCCTCTTTCACTCCATCCATAAATCTCCTCTTTGGTCTTCCTCTAGGTTTCTTTTCTGACAGGTCCATCCTCGGCATCCTTCTACCGATGTATTGTCTCAAGTTAGCATAGCTACTAATGACGGCAGATAAACGGTTTCTTGTTATGATAAGTTGTTTCTCATTAGCACATTTAGCAGTGAGTGAATGAGGCTAATTGACAGCACTAAGAGCGTCCTACTAATTCTGATTGGTTGTTTTGGTCAGAATGCTGCATTACTTTAACCAGTAATAGTAATTCAGGAAGGAAATGGAGGAGATTGATTGTTTTCACAGATTATCTGTCTCATAACAAACTGCAACAACATTGTGACAATTTTAACAAATATGGAGAAAACATATTTTTTATTAAAGTTGTGTACTGCAGCTTGAATAAAATGCAACTACATAGCATTTTTAGAAGTCTGGATTGCTTTATGTGTAGTTGCACGTTGCTTTTGACTGTTGCTCATGGGAGAAACATTTCAGTATCTAAAACTAATAGAAAAAATGTAAGCAACCTATTTGCATACTGGATGTGGACTGTTGGATGTTAAATTCATGAGCAGTAAATATTGTGCTAATTATCAGTATTGAACCAAAGAAAGCAAGGCAGATGCAAGCCTTTAAAATTGTGACGCTTTTTATGGGTCAAATAGACTCAAAAAATTGTAACAGCAGCTGCATGGGGGGGCCCAATCAAATTTTTTGTCAGGGGACCCAAGATTTCTGGCGGCGCCCCTGCACCTACCACCTAGTCTGCATCCGCCAGGGAGACAAGTGGAAAATCACTTTTAAGACTTCCACTGGTCACTTTGAATAACTAGTCATGCCCTTCGGGCTCTGTAATACCCCTGCAATGTCCCAAGTGTTGGTCAACAATGTTTTCCACAATTGTTTTTAATGTTTATTTTCATGTTTGTTTACCTTGATGACATCCTCTTTTTCTCCAAGTCCATGTCCGAGCACCAGAAACATGTTCATCTAGTACTACAATGTCTCCTCGAAAAATAGATCCTGGAGGCAGGATCAGAGGCAGGCATGGTTCAGCAAGAGGAGGTCAGAACTCTAACTACAGCAGAAGGACTAGGCAAAAATCTGTGGTCAATAAACAGTCAGGATAAGAAAACCAGAAAACTCTTTAGAACACAGGTGTCAAACTCCAGTCCTCAAGGGTCGCTGTCCTTCAGGTTTTAGATGTGCCACAGGTACAAAACACTGGAATGAAATGGCTTAATTACTTTCTCCTTGTGTAGATAAGTTCTCAAAAGCCTTGCTAATGACCTAATTATTCTATTCAGGTGTGGTGCCGCAGAGGCACATCTAAAAGTTGCAGGACAGAGGCCCTTGAGGACTGGAGTTTGACACCCCTGCTTTAGAACATGAAACCAGGCTTGAAAACTGTGACTGAGGCAACAGACGATCTCGCACTGAGCTGATGATGAGCAGTTACTGAAATAGGGAGCAGCACAGTGCAGGTGAGGGTAATGAGTAGTCAAGGTGGAGTTGCAGGGCTGAAATCAGTGGACCCATTTCATCATCAGTAAGAACTACATTCATAATCTCATCCTCCAAACCTGCTTAAGTTATTGACCTCCTGTTTGTTTCTAGTGTCCCTGTCTGTTCCGGTTCTCATAACCCTGGACAATGACCCACAATCCATTGACTGTTATTGTAAAATAAACTTTATTCACTTTTTCCAACTGTCTCCTGAGAGGTTTCTAAATGCAGGCACAAAGCATTCCCAAAACATAACAGAAACATGTCTGTATGAGTGGCTCTAGAGTAGCGGTTCTCTAACGTGGGCGGTACCGCCCCCCGGGGGGCGTTCAGAGGACAGCAGGGGGCGCTGGCGGACATTTTTACAAAAGTGGGGCGCTGGGTTTCTTTGGGGGGCATTTGGTCGAAGGTAAACTTTACACCTTAAATGCACAACAATACCAGTTTAGACTTTGAGCAACTTGGTTGCTCAAAGTGTATGCTCAAAGTGTATGCTGTCATGACATACACTGTCAGGACAGCATACATGCAGTTAGTACGCATGCCCGCGCATGCGCATTAAGAAGTCCGACCGTCAGTGGAGTTGTCAGTTCAGCATACGCAACAAGTTATGACGAAAATAAGTCATTAAATTGTTTATAATATCATATAATATATAACTAGATAAATATACATGCGTTGTCGTGGTTTCAAAGTGTATTTAAAGCAGGTCTAGCTGCAGCTGCAGTCAACTACAACACACGCCCGTGTAAAACTCATTAACCTACTTACCCGCCATACAGCTGTTAATAACAAAGTGTATGATGATCTACGTCATGATTCTATGTTGCTGGTTAAATAAAATAATATGGTAATAACAGCGTATACATTTCTGAGGTAAGCGTATGACTGACAACGTATGCTGATCTGACAGAACACCCGCGCATGCGCATTAAGAAGTCCGACCGTCAGTGGAGTTGTCAGTTCAGCATACGCAACAAGTTATGACGAAAATAAGTCATTACATTGTTTATAATATGA
>NW_006800539.1:192128-197558 GCF_000485575.1 Poecilia formosa
TATATATATTATAATTATAATATATATATATGCTGTATATATTATAATTATAATATATACAACATATTATAATTATAATATATATTTTACCCAGAATGCAAATGGAAAAAACCGTGAGTGAAACGGTGACTGGGACTGACTAGTATATATTCCATTGAGGGAAAGTTAGTTTTACATCTGCTCAAGCCCCCTGGTGGTTGAAGAAAAATCCACATATAAACCAGAAAATACAATATATGAAAGAACACTTAATACTCTCTGGTATGAGGAGGCGGGCCGGATCCGGCATTTCTCAGGGGGTCGGACCAAATGACGTGGCAGGCCGGATCCGGACCGTGGGCCGTAGCTTGGGGACCCCTGATCTACATGCTCCTAAAGAGCATGTCTGCTCTCCATAAATGCCTAACATTACAGATGAACTAGCTGATAACCAGTGATGCTCATCCAGGATGGGTGACTCAACATCAGTATATCTTGATCAAACCTTCTTTGTTAGGTTCACATGTAAAGGTTTAATTATAATGAATATTCTTTGGAATGTACTTCAGCCTACATACTATCAGGTCCTTGAATATAATATAGGACTCTTGAATATAAAATTGTGATAAATAGAGTAGAAAATGTTCTTCCAAACATCTACACTGCATTAGTCTTACACTTGCCCAGATATTCACTACCTCATTTTTTCTGTTGCTAAGACATGTCACAGTCATTTTCTGGAGCCACCACAAAGTCATTAAGACAGTTCCAGAGTGTTATATGATCCAGTAGTTCATTGGTCTGGCAGGTCTCTAGTGCCGGAAGAGCATTTCCAGTAAGCTTCATATACTCTTGTGATAAAGGCTTAACTGGAGGGCCAAAGTGATATTTCAGTTGGAAATGACCGCTGCTTGTCACATTATCACAACCACTTTAGGAAGAATCAATCAATATCCATTTTGTGAAGCTCCATCAGGGAAAGCTGGTGATGCTGATGCTGCTTCAGATCATGAAATGGGGAAAAACAAAAGCTCTTCAATTTGATTCATTTTGTGTGAATACTGAATTCAATACATTTTAAAGATTAACTTTTGCTAATGTGGATAGATAGATAGATAGATAGATAGATAGATAGATAGATAGATAGATAGATAGATAGATAGATAGATAGATAGATAGATAGATAGATAGATANATAGATAGATAGATAGATAGATAGATAGATAGATAGATAGATAGATAGATAGATAGATAGATAGATAGATAGATAGATAGATAGATAGATAGATTTTGTGAAAAATGTGTTTTGTTAATCTATGATCTGGTACATTAATAAACTTAGTTCACAATCTGACCATATCTACAATATATCCAACTTCACCCATATCTCCATATAATGCCATTTTAGGAGTATTTCTATGCGCACCTAAAAAGTAACCTTAATGCATGACTCCATTTTCTGAAATGAATAACTTCAATTTTTTTGCAATTTGAAGGGACAAAGCCAATAAAGTCCCCCTTGGTATTTTGTATCATATTGTAACGTTTGCATGTTCCACATTGACATCTTGTTTGGGTCCAGAGTCATATTCTCTCTTTGCCTCTGGAATCTTTCTTGTGCCTTTAGGAAGACCAAATCCATAGATAAACTTGTTTTTCAAATTCAACGTATTTTGTGCTGTGACCCATTTTCCAGATTATTAAAAAAAGCCCTTTTGTGTATCCAGATATTACATCACTCATAGCAGGAAGGCTTCAGCTTAGGTGTGTTATTGAGACATAAAGATATAATCTGTTCTCAGACACTACAGTAATGCATCAGTTTATCCAATCTCATAGTGAAATTCTGTTTTCAATACATGAACCAAAAAAGTTATTAGAATGTTCTGTCATAGCTTTTGTGGAATAGTATGTTCTTTGAAGTCAAAACTCAAAGTTTAAGATAATTTTGTGTCCAACTAGATCAGTTTCCAGTTGCAAGACAAAAAACTACTTGGATTTGCTAACTATGGTGTACTATAAGTCAGATAGTTACTAGGACAAAGTGAATAAGTAAGTACATTTTATATAACACCTTTCACAAAGTGTTCCAAGAGGAAAGGGCAAAAAAAAAAAAAGAATTAAACAACAACAATAATAATAATAATAATAATAAAAATACAATATTCTGATCTGAATCAAATTCATGTTAGAATAAGAATGTCTTTGGTTAATTTTTTTTTTTTTTTTTGAAAGAGTCCAGACTTTAAAGACTGGAGGCTCATTTCCACAGCTGACTCCAGCTAGTGCAGAAGGAGTGATTTCCTCAAGCTTTATGTCTGGTCATTGGCAGAATGATTACATTTTGGTGTGAGTGCCTGAATGCTTGAGTCGGAGTATGTGGCTTTACCAGACAAGTAAAATTAGAAGGAACTTGACCATGAAGGGCCCTGGAAGTTAAAGTTTTTTTGCGATCAAATATTTTTATTTTAGTTGTTTTACATCAACAACAACGCACATTACAGTATAGTTACATTAGATGGGATACAACATAGAAATAGAAAAGGCAGTGTGACCCCCTCACCCCCCAACCCACAATCCCATGGCGACCCCCTGCCCTGTTCCCAAGGATCTCAAAATTATAACAAATATGGAAGTGGAGAATTGCAAAGATTAAATCATCACTTACAGTTACATATTGAAAATATTACGTAGAATTATGTTGCACTCTTTCTTTGATCAAAGAATAAGTTGCATCCCAAGCTCTAATCGTTTTTTGACTGGCCGAGTGCATCCTGGCCACTGACCTCTCCATCATAACGATATCTAGGAAGGAGTTGGCCCATTGTTGCCAAGGCAGTAAGTGTGGTGGTTGCCATCGTAGAGCCAACATCCTCTTAGCTGCAGTGAGGCTCGCCCATAGCATGTGCTTTTGTTGAGAGGAGAGTTCTAAAGTGGAATCGTCATTAAGTAGAAACAAAGATGGTGATAATCGAATGTCAGCTTTAAGCAAATCACTCAACGTAGAGGAAATTTGCCTCCAGAAAGCAGCCACACTGGGACAATCCCAATTGTAACCCGTAATTAGTCAGTTAGCCAGACTTTTATTTTTGCGGGCCCACTTCCTGTTTTGCCCTAAAGTGGCCAACTTATTTAAAGCCCCGCCTCCAGCGCAGTAAAAGAACATCACCTGTTCCACTGTGATTGTGGCTGGTTGTTTGGCGTCTTGCTGTTTTGCATCCTGACAATTCACCCAAAATCCCTGAAACTACTGATTTTGATCTATTGGTGAGTTTTTGTTTGTAACATTGCACTATTGTTTCAGTATGAAACTTCTGGATTACTCATTGGAGCGTTGTTTTATTAGAATTGTTGGCGGTGGTTACCTGGGCCGTCACCGTGATTATCACAGCTGATCTCAGTCTAATACGGCACTCTCTGCTCAAAGGTAACATGATCGTTGGATTTGTGCAAGATTTCTTTTCCAATTTCATTACTTTTGTAATGAAATTTATTTAAAATGGGATGTAGCTACATTTATGTTATTGCGCAGTATGTTTAATTTATTTTCTTTTCCTCATTTTTGCTTGAGTATTTGAGTTAATTTATTTTTCTTGATATTTTGAAAGTTAACTTTGATTTCAACTTTAACCTTTAATTGATTAGCTTGAAATATGATTGATATTCTTTGTTTTACTTTATTTAAATTATGGTTAATTTAACCTGATTGTTTAAGAATTTAATAATTGCATTTAATATTTATTGCATTTGTATGTTTGTACATTGTTTGATAAAACACTTAATGGGTTTTCTGGCCTTTTAGGTAGGGTTTTTTTTTATTTTTTATGATGGATCAGATCCTCTTCTGAACCCAAGGATGGCGAGCTAGGAAACAAGGAAAAGAACTCTATGATCTTTGAATTGAATTGTTTTGAATTAACCTGTCTCTCACTGTGTATTTGTAATTGTTTGTTGTTGTTTGTTTCCCCCAAATCACTAATATATATACCTCAAAACTGAAACCATTGCTTCGTGTCTGCATTCACACCTCAGGCTCCTTAACGAACCATCTTCTGATGCTGCCTATGTAGCCGCAGTTAGCTGCCTAGCCCATAACTGTTACACAATACATGTGCATAAAAGAACCTGGAGTCTTAAGAGTACACAGATCACAAATAGGAGATGTAATAATTTTCATAGCATGACGTTTTTTGGGTGTCAAGTACATCCTGTGGATAAATTTAAAATGAATAAGCTGATGGTCAGGATTTTTAGATGTGTTGTGGAGGTTCTCCCATACTGTATCACAGCAGATTTCTACATCTCCCATAAAGGAAAGATCCCTCTCCCATATATTTTCAACAGGGAGTCTGGCACGAGGATCTGAAATAAATTTATATAATTTAGAAACAATGCCACGTGTCTGATCCCGTGAGGCAAGAAGTTCTTGTAAGGGATGTGTTGGGAGAGGCACACCCCATGGAACCCCATATGCTTTCATGGCTGATCTGAGCTGTAAATAAAAGAAAAAAGTAGAACCTGGTAAATTATACGCCGAATGTAGGTCACTAAAAGAACGTAGGCCATCATTGTTCATAAGATCTTTGAGGACATTGACACCCTTATCCCTCCACCTAGGGAATGAAAAAGGTTTGTTCCCAATGAGGATAAAAAAAAGTTATTAAATATAGGAGAGTGTTTATGCCATTTCAGGTTGGTATTTGTAAGATTCAGCACTAAATGACAGGTTCTAAGAAGAGAAGAAATTATGGGTCCTAATTGTGATTTAGCCTCATTAGGAGGTATCTTAGAATATATCAAGTCCTCCAGCCTGTATGGTTTGGATATATTTTCTTCAATTGGTTTCCAAGAAACAGAGACCTCAGGATTCAACCATACAAGTAAAGGTCGGAGCATAAAGAACCAAAAATACATCTTAAAATTCGGTAGACCCAAGCCCCCAAGTGTTTTATCTCGTTGAAGTGTTCTCAATTTCAAACGAGGTTTCTTCCCATTCCAAATGAATTTAGATATGAGAGAGTGAAGCCTGTCCCAGTAACCTCTTGGTGGTGCAAGAGGAAACATTGAGGAGTAAAAGTTAACACGCGGGAGGATATCCATTTTGATTACCGACACGCGGGCTTGAAGAGAATTTGGGAGTTTTGACCAGCGCTGTAAATCTTTTTCAATAAGGTTAAATGCCCTCTGGAAGTTGTGTGAAGCGATATGAAATATAGAGGGAGAGATGTCAATCCCAAGGTATTTAAAATGGCTCACCACTGGGATGCTAGACGGCAAGGGGGAGGTTGGTGTGACCGAATTTAGATGCAACAATGACGACTTGCTCCAGTTAATTTTATAACCAGATAGTGAGCCGAACAGATCAAAGATGGATAGAAGATGTGCTAAAGAGGACCCTGTGTCACCAATATAAAGTAAAATATCATCCGCATATAAAGATATGCGATGCTG
>NW_006800539.1:197638-201208 GCF_000485575.1 Poecilia formosa
GTTCCATACACGCTGAAGTGTCCGCTCGGGTGGTTAACATCTCGGTCCGAAGCTCGGCGACCTGTTCTGCAATAATAGCTTGTGTCTTGGCTGAAAGTTGAGCGACTACTTCCTCCACCAGCGCGGGAATGGCTTCCTTGATAGCATCTGCTACAGCTAGCTTAACTAGCCTAGCCAATTCTTCGTTGTCAACAGAACGAATATTGAGCTGTTCTTGAGTTTGTTTAGCAGAGTGTTTCTTAGAGGATGTAGCCATCGTTACCTACTAGACACAAAAATCGTAGACCCAAGACCGAATATGTGGTAAAAAAACAATGTATTTAAGGGAAAAGCTGTGGAGCCGTGATGACAAACTACTGCATCCCTCGCTGCGGTCACGTGACTCCTCGAAAGTTAAAGTTAAGATTATGAAACAAATTCAAAGTTGTAGACAGCAGCCAAAAAAAGATCAAATAGGTGTGGTCCACTAGGATGTAGATTGTCATGATGGCACATCATTAAAAAAAAAGCTAGGGGTAAGCCTTTGAGGGCCATGTTTATTTGGATAAAATCTATCTGGAATTGAGAGAGCATGGATCACTTACTGTTGGAATCAGACCAGAGATAAAAACACATATTCCACTGCCTCTAGGAAAATCAAAAATCTGACTAAAAGGGCTACATGTGATGAAAGACTCCCACATGGTCCAACTGCCCAAGTGATCACTCCAAATTTGGGGCAGCAAACCTGGAAGAACTTCCAGAATAACAGGGAAGGCAGTTGCTGGAAATGATGGCAGTAATAAATCTGAGAATTCAGATTATGGAGTCACCAACCAATTCAAAAACCAGGGCCCTTGCATTTGTTGTGTTGAAAGCTTAGTAATCCCAGTCCACCCATCTTTCTTAGTTTATGTAAATGGGTTTTTGAAACTTGGTGGGCTTTAAAACCAAAACTAGACAAAATTATTTAGTCTAATGATTTAAAATAAAAGGCATTTGTTAAGAAAAAAAGGAAGAAGATTTAGGCAATTATGGGGCTCATAATTGAGAGTGAGTGTCCTTCATTTTTTAACCTCCTTCCTGAACTTGTCCATTTTTTCTAAAAAGTTCATTTTGAAAATTTGTTTGAGTTTTTTGACAGGAAGACTCCAAGATATTTCAGTTTATCAGTTATCTTAAATGACAAAAGTAAGGCTCACACGACATAAATCCACTTTTCACCAATGAATATTATGACCTGAAATTGTATAAAATAAGATCTAGGAGGACTGGACTTTTTTGCACATATTTAACACATATTTAATTTCTTGTAACAATCTTCACAGTACATCTCCATTTTTTGCAGTCAGAGCCAGTCCACATTTATATGTGGTCCTAAAGCAGACATGGTTTTCAAAGAGACTTTAGTCATGCCAGTTTAGACAAATTTTTACACAAATACATATGGAAGATTCATAATTTTGTACTGTAGGTGGTGGGAGGTGGCAAGATCAAATGTAAACAATGGATGAAACAATCCTGTCAGATGTGACTGCTGTTTAGTAATTGCACATTCATACCATTGTTCTGCCTAGCAGGGGCAAATCTCATCTCTTTTTTGATGTTCCAAGCAGAAAAATCCATTGTACATTAACATACATTCTGTTACTAGAAATCTAAATCGGATTTAAACCTGAAGAACCTAGTGAGAGAATGTAGACTATGTGAGGGCAAGAAACAACAATCTTTTCACAAAGATACATGTACACAGATTGATGAGACACTGATGGAAACAACGCAGACAACTACAAGGCTATACATGCAGGGAAGGACAACCACAAATTTCAAAGTTGAAACAGTAAAAACATCGACTGAAAATCCTAGGAGCAGAAACTAATAAAATTACCTAATAGAAAGTCAGAAATCCTAACAAAGGTCAAATAAAAGGTCACATACAGTTTTAGAAAAACTAACAACAATCTGAGCTTTTTCATTTTAATTGATAAGTGTGTTACAGACATATTCATCTCCTTCAAAAGTACACTTAGTCATTTATACTGTATAGTTTAGTTTTTAGTTTTAACCTTTTTCTTAGGCTGAACAAATGTTGCTGCAGAAGTAGAAGAAGTAAAAAAGAAAAACAGTTGCGTTTGGTGACAAGCTGGAGTGTGACTCATCAGACCGTTTAGGGTAAACCATAAGGCAACCATCAGTCACTCTACCTTGCCAGTATGTCTGTGACGAGATACTGACTTTTGTTTCTTGTCTGTCTGACCAGCAACACTATACCTCACTCCTCTTCCCACCTCTGCCTCCCCCCCACACACACACAGACACACACATCATGATCTGGAACTGGATTCTCTTCATCCCATCCTCCCTTGCTGTTTTCCCTTGTGTGCCATCTCCGCACATCATCAATACCCCTCGAGTCCCCTGTGCCCCTCTACATACCCTACGCANAGAACAGAGGGGTGTTGTCTAATTTTCTGGGCCAGCGGTTCAAGGGAGAGGGCAAAAAGCAATGGGGAGAGGGGGCAGCCCTGGCGTGTGCCCCTTAGTATGGGGAGTAGAGAAGAACAAGTATTACCAGTATACACCATCGCAGATGGGTTAGCATAAAGAACCTTTACCAATTGGATGAATTGTGGACCTAGTTTAAAATTGTCCAAGGTGGCCCAGAGATAAGGCCACTCCAGTCTGTCAAACGCTTTTTCGGCATCAAGAGACAGGACAGAGCAAGGGGAATCAGTTGTCTTTGCTTCGTGAATAATGTGTAGCAAGCGCCGTAAATTGTCAGATGCAAATCCGGTCTGATCATTATGTATCAGTCTGGGTAAATGGCTTTCAAGTCGCATTGCTAGTACTTTCGCATAGAGTTTGACATCACCATTTAAGAGGGACAAGGGTCTGTAGTTATTGCATTGTGCTGGGTCTTTATTAGGTTTGAGAAGCAATGTGATTATTGTGGTATTGATACTTGTATTAAATGAACCTTTATCAACTGCCTCATTAATCATGTCCAACAATGGTGGGTCGAGTATATCCCAGAAGGCAAGGTACAACTCTGGTGGAACCCTGTCCCAACCTGGGGATTTACCTTTCTTCATAGAAGCAAGGGCTATTTTTAACTCTTGTGACGTAATGGGGGCACTAAGTTTTCCTGAATCCTCATCAGCAAGAGTAGGGAGCTGGAGATTCCTAAAAAACTGCTCACATTTTTCAGCATTCAGAACTACTTCAGAGGAGTAAAGGGAAGAGTAATAATTTTTAAATGCCGAGTTAATTTCGCAGGGTTCAGTTAGGGTACCGGTCGGCGATTGAATGGCCATAATGCTGGAGTATTTCTCATTCTGTTTCAGTCTTAAGGCTAGTAAATGGCTCGGTCTAGAGCCATTAAAATAATAATTCCTTCTGGTTTTATGAATCAGAAATTCAGCTCTTTGTCTTAACAATGAATTTAATTCTGTTCTAGTCACTGATATTTTCCCCAATAATTCATCATTCTGTTTATCCTGTCTTTCTAATTCGAGTTGATTAAGAGTTTCCTCCAGCTGATGATGTTCCAAGCAGAAAAATCCATTGTACATTAACATACATTCTGTTACT
>NW_006800539.1:202120-204994 GCF_000485575.1 Poecilia formosa
CCCCTTAACCCCAACAGCACCAGTCTGGAACCCCTCACTTCAAAAGCCTGCTAGCTTAACATGTCATTGATTACAGCCAAAGGACTCTACTGCTAGAGGTACAACAGTGGGGGTGGTGAGTGGTTGTGTGGTGGGGGTGGGGATGAAGCTTCACCACGACTATCTATCACAACTAGGGAATGACAGATATTATCATGAAATAAAAAATATACTTTCACACAACCACACATGAACATGCGCACAAACATACAGAAACACACACTGACTAACAGAAATGTGGCAAGATACCCAAAGGTTCTGTGTCCTTTTGATCAGAACATATGTGATGGCACTATTGGAAAAGTTCAGGAGCTGCGGTCTATCCTCCATTCATGTAGACCTCACCAACTTAAGGTGAAAAATAATCAAACAAAAAAGATATTTGCACAAAACTACATTGTAATAAAACTTTTTAATCGGTATTTTTCTTGTTTTCTGATTACCCTTTCATACCTCTGTGGGTCCACTGAAAAGTGTTAAAAAGCATCAGATTAATTGAAAAGCTGAATCAGGAAACAAACATATACAGTATAGCACATGTAGACTTAAGGAGAAAAAGTTAGATAGAGAATCTAACTCTGGAAACCTAAACTCCTTCTTAAATAGTAAAGACCGTTGTAAGCAAACCTCCTCCTGCACCATGCTCTTCTGAAGAGTTGCTCCTTCTTCTGGTAGTGATAGTAGTAACTGCTCATGGCTGCTGCCCTTCAGTCAGTCTGGGAGCTAGCAATCGATTGGCTCTGTGTAATTCAGTAATGGCAAAAATTTTCTTCCTGTGTACCTCTTGAAGTGTAGCCAAGAGCAGAACTCAGCTTCAACCAGCCCCAAAATGCATATATTTTGACTGTAGCTGGCAGTCCTCATCCAGGAGGCTGGAGCATACATTCTTAAGACTCACTGGCTTAGCTCTTTTTGGTGAAATTATTGTGCAAATGACACCGTGTTTTGCAGAAAGAACCACATGTAAAAAAATTGGGGAAAAAATTGCTTCTATGCAGACAAAGACTTGGTATTGGTCAACTGCAAGGATGTAGGTGGTTATATCTTCATGGCCTTGAAAGATTTTGTTGTTTCTCAGGAAGCATTGATGATGGTCATCACGATTTGATGACCATTATCATTGATCTAGATGGAATGGAACTATGGCTTGCATGATATCTCCGGCATCATCAGTACAATGGCAGAGGGCGAAACGCACTGTGGACTAAATATACTTATGATCAACTAAAGCTGGATGGCATTGCAGTTAATGGTTGTGTTGACTGATTTATTCATCACATAATGTGGATGGAAAGTTATTAACAGGAACCCAAGAATAATCGCGGACTACTTCATAGACACAGTGACGCTGGAGGCTGTCCACAGCAGGTCCAAGCCGACAAAGGATCAGGAAATGTACATGTCAGAGAAATGCAACTGTTTCTATGGAGAAATCATCAGGATCATTGTGCCGTGATAAAGAAGCTTCATTTAGGGATGCATCACAGCCAATCAATGGATAGAGTCATTGGGGGGTCAGTGGGGATTCTTGCCTAACCAGGATGGTTTTCAAACCCTCAGAGAGGGTGAAGACAGGCAACTTCTTGGATAAAAACCTGATGCAGTTTTGCCTTGTCCAAGTATAACAGCAATAAAATAAGTATTACAGTGCACTGTTTATGAATTAAACTGACATAGATTACAGCATTTTCCACAGGTGTAAGTAATCCAATATTAATTTCCAGTCACACTGTCTTCAAACATTTTGTTGATGTAAAAGTAAAAAGTATGACATGAGACCAAAACACGAGATTGGCTTTTTCATGTAATATAAATGTAGAGTTTGATTTAAAAAAAAAAGTAAATAAAAAGTGATAATTTTTAGTGTCTGTAGTGACCTTGTTGACAGCAACAATTTTAACTGAATATTTATTTTCATGAAGGATAAATTGGATCAGGTTGTGTGAGGGACCGAGCTGGTAAAACCTGAGGACACAGCAGTAGTTTTTCAAAGAAAATTGGTTTTATTCCCAAAGTAACAAAATTCAAACAATTATTACAAGGCCCTTAAAAGAGGTCAAAAAAAGAAAACCAGACTCAAGCTATGTTAAATCATGATTTAACTTAGCAAACCCTCATAAGTGCTCAAAAGGCTTAAACACTGGCTAATCAGACCAGAATGAAACACTTGAGAAGGGAGAAGGCAGAAGGGAAACATCTACTCACAAATTTAACAAAAAGTAACTAAGACACACACAGTTAGTTTAAGAATTAAGTTCAGGGTTTCCCCCAGTGTATTATAGGCCTGGTGGCCCGCCTTCCTTTAATAGCCCCAGACTAAGCCTTTCTTGTGTATATTTTTAGGAAAATAATAATTACAAAAAAAAAACAAACAAAAAAAAAACAAACGTTTTTTTGTTTTCTTTCTGTTTTAAGCCGGATTGCAAGCGTCTCTGCTGTTCTGAGCGCTTCACTGCCAGAGCAGATTTATTCCTAAAAGATATGTTTATAGAAGATAGGTTTATAGTTTATGCATTTAAAGCCGGTGTTATATCTGCCATACCTCGTCAATCCAGCATACCTCATGGTAATGCGCATGCGCACATCGATGTTACGTTTCTTATAAATCCGTCATACCTGTATAAGTTTCATTTTGTGTGTTTTATTTCTCGGAAATTTGCGGTAAATCAAAAAATTAAAATAAGAAAAATCTAGTTAATTCCACGCAGTGTCCAGAAAGAGGTGTTGTTCTGCTTTGTGCCTAACAGCTTCGGTCAGCATCCAGCGTTTTTCATGCTTTTTTTTTTTAGGAAAATAATAATTACAAAAAAAAAACAAACAAAAAAAAAACAAACA
>NW_006800539.1:205649-208203 GCF_000485575.1 Poecilia formosa
ATTTACTAAATTGTATTTGTGAACAAACAGAGCTCAAACTTAAAGATTAAACTTGCAGCGTCAGATTGTAGCTAGGGTAACAAAACAATCTAACTGTACCATACCAACTTTATTTATAAAGCACTTTAAAACAACCACAGCTGATACAAAGTGCTGTACATTAAAACACAACATAACAATAAAAAAAAAACAACTCTTACAGTTTAAAAACAAACATACAATTTAAAACTAGATCCCACTGGAGTTGAAAGCCAAGTAAAATAGATGTGTTTTAAGACGAGCTTTAAAAGTGAACAGTGAAGGGGCCTCTCTAACCTGCAAAGGCAAGTTGTTCCATAACTTAGGACCCATAACAGAGAAACCCCTGTCCCCTCTGAGCTTCCTTCTTGATCTCAGTACCTCCAAGAGCAGCTGATCTGTGGACCTTGGAGACCGATAGGGTATGTAGGGGTGAAGAAGCTCAGAGAGGTAAGCCGGGGCAAGATTATGCAGTGATTTAAAAACAAACATAAGAATTTTAAAATGAATCCTAAAATATACAGGCAGCCAGTGAAGTGAGGCCAGGACAGGGGTCACATGCTCTCTCTCTCGAGTTCCTGTCAAAAGTCGTGCAGCAGCATCTGAACCAGCTGCAGACGTGAGAGCAGTGACTGACTGACTCCCAGATAAAGTGAGTTACAGTAATCCAATCGAGTTGAAATAAAAGCCTGGATCACTGTTTCAAAATGCTGCCTGGAAAGAAAAGATTTCACTGACGCCAATCGCCTTAAATGATAAAAACTGGACTTAACCGCGGCTCTGATTTGGCTGTCCAATTTGAAATCACCGTCCACCTTAAAACCAAGATTAGTAATAACAGGTTTAAAATATATCTCCAAGGGTCCCAGGACAACAGAGGAGGACGGTAACACTTTACTTGAAGGGGGGTGAATAAGACTGTCATGACACTGTCATAAACATGACATAACACCTGTCATGAACATCAATAAGTCTTCATGAATATTTATCACTGTTGTCATAAAGTGTCATTCGCTAAATCATGACACTTTTAATACAAAGTTGACATTATTCAAAATGTCAACTTTGTCAACAAAATGCTCCTTTATTTTATTTTTTGGGGGGAATGATTTAAAATACCTCCAGACATATTTTTGTCCAAATAAAAGACGTATTGAGGTTCATGTGACCTTTTACTTAGAAGAGGAGCAGTCCTTTTTATGAAGCGGAGGTGCATGCTACACCTTGCCTCCTACTTGTAAGTTATANCTTGTCTTGCTAATAATTTGCCCGTTTTCTCCCCTCCCTCATAAAATGAAGTTTTTAACCTAAATAGAGAATATTCCACTTTTTTGTTATAAATTTCATTTAACTGAAACTTAAGCCCGCAAATATCTCGATAAAGTAAATCATCATAACACCTAGCCAGATTGTTTTCTTTAAGTTTGATTTCTCTTTCCAATTTACTCTTTTTTCTTCCATGAAGTGTATGCTATAAGTTTACCTCTCAGAAATGCCTTAGAGGCCTCCCATGCAGACTGAACATGCTCTGTACTGCCAATATTTATTTCAAAAAAGTATCTCAGGTCCTGCCCCAGCTGTTCTTTAAAGAGTTTGTCCTGTAAAATCGAGACATTCATTCTCCATCTTGAACCTCTTATATTCCCCAGTCCTAATCTTATGCATAATTCTGTAGCTGCATGGTCAGTGAGTGCAATAGTTTTAATATCACAGCTCCGCACATTATTTACTATGAGTTTTGAAACCAAAAACAGATCGATCCTAGAATAGGATTTGTGACAATGAGAATAAAATGTGTACTCTCTTTTAGACGGATTGATTAACCTCCAAACATCTACTAGACACAAATCTTCCTTTAACATATGAACTGCATCTCTTCCTTTAGAGCTAAGTGAACCTTTTGGTGCGCTTTTATCAAAAATAGGATCCATAACTTCATTAAAGTCCCCTGCTAATATTATTTGTCCTTCCATATCTCCCAATATACTATTTATTTTGTGGAAAAAATTAGGGTCCTCCTTATTGGGTGCGTATATGTTGCAGAGTATGACCTTTACCCCTTCCATCATTGCTTCGACGCAAACTATTCTTCCCTCTGTATCTTTAGCTTGTTTTATCAATGAAAACTGAATATTTTTCTTAATAAGAATAATTACTCCATTGCGAGCACTTGAGTGAGAGCTATGAAAAATATGTCCTACCCAACCCATCTTAAACTTGGACTCTTCCCCCTCATTTAGGTGAGTTTCTTGGAGAAATATTATATCGGCTTGATTCGTCTTTAAATAAGCCAATATTTTGCGCCTTTTGGCTGGATTTCTGAATCCATTAATATTCCAAGATGTGAATTTTATATACTTCCCAGTCATTGCAGATTATAGATTGATACACGTTTTAAACCTGTAACAAAACACTCTGAACTGATATATCTATACCCCGGTCCCCTGATCCCCAACCTACTCTGTGAGTGCACCCAGCCAAAATGAAAACAATTTACATGGGCAATAAACATTCCCGTCATGTAAACGGATAGAAA
>NW_006800539.1:208530-211761 GCF_000485575.1 Poecilia formosa
CTTCTTTTTCACTGCGGTGAAAGCCTTCCTCTTCTCCGCCAGTTCTTTAGTCATATCTGGAAACACTGATAGCCTGCATCCTTGCCACTCAAACCCGCGCTTCTCCTTAGCTGCCATAATCACTTTATCCCTCGCTGATTGCCTCAGGGATCGAATAAGAACCGGTCTCGGGGCTCGGTTCGGGTCGGGTAACGGTGCGAAGACCCGGTGGGCTCGTTCAATCTCGAACTCGACGTCATCACGAACTCCAAGACCCTCGGTTAACATCTTCCGAACACAGCTCAAAAGTGTCCCATCAGTACCGATAGTCTCTTTCAACCCAATAACTCTCACATTATTCCTCTTACTGTGATTTTCGAGAACTTGCATGCGGTCCAGCATGGCTTCCATTAGCTTGCTTCTCTCACCAACTGCGGTGTGCAGCCGCTCCGAAGTGTCCTCCAAGCGGGAGATGCGTGTTTCAGCCTCCGTTAGCCTTTCTTGCATTGCAGCCACCGCTGCATTCAGTTCCGACGTCGTCTGCTTTATTGTGGAGACATCAGCAGCTACGCTTTGTAGCATGTTACTCATTTTGACCACTTCCGAGAACAAATTCGTTATATTAGGAGGAGGAGGTGTTTCCCCCTGTTCTTCCTCATGTGGAGGGCTGTTGCGGGTCGACATTCGGCCTATACTCTTTGAGTGTTTCGTTGCGGCCATTACAGGATTAAAGTACTTTTTTCCCCAAAAAGAAGTCCACAACCCTATACTGCTCCTTCACTTGCTGAGAACGGTATCAAATAAGAGCCCCTTACTACAGTATCGTCGTCTAATTACATGTCGGGAACGGAGAGCCGTTAGCCAGCTGCCATCTTGTTCTGCCCACGTGACTCCTGCGTCTCTTTTGTTCATTTTATTTGCTTTTTTGTTTGCATCTCTTTTTTTGTTTGCTTCATTTGTTTTTTGTTTGCATCTGTTTTTTGTTTGCTGCATTTCATTTGCTTTTGCTTGCGTCATGTCTTGTTTGCTGAAATTCATTTGTTTGCGTCTCTTTTTTTGCTTGCATGTTTTCTCTGTTGCTGCGTATTTGCACCTGTCGGCCACCGTACATTGTCATCTAAAAACTTTCAGCTGACAGTACACAATTTTACGCTTCGAAATAGGCCGATAATTAGCCAGAACAGTCGGATCAAGGCCAGGTTTTTTAAGCAGTGGCTGCACTACTGCATGTTTAAAACTAGCAGGGACCACTCCTGAGGACAGACTGCTATTCATAATTGCACGAACAGGCTGCCCTATGCTAGATAAAATATCTTTAAAAAATCGTGGAGGGACAGGATCACGGGGGGAACCTGATGGTTTAATGTAGCCAACCACATCCTCTAAAAGTGAGACAGTCACAAGCTCAAACTGAGTGAAAGCAACAAAGCAAGGGACCAAACCAGAGGGGTCAGAGTCAGGAGCTGTGTTAAGAGATCTGGTACTGGTCAGGAAAAACTTCCTAACAGGGATGAATGCCTGTTTGGAACTATGAATATTGTTCTTTGAACTTTTACAAAGTAAACATGCCAGCTCCTTAAAATCTTACATTTAAATGTTAACAATTTAAAATCTTTTAATTTGTGTAATTTGAATCAAATTGAAAATTGATTTGTAAATTGAATCAAAGTTAGCAGCATTGATCATTTCAATAAACAAGTGTTACATTCATGTATCTGTGGTCTGTGTTAAAATATTAGCNACCAACAAGCTCCCAAAGAATGCAGGAAAATATTTTTTTCCCCAAAAAAATAAAAAGTTATGCCATAGAAGGTTAATTAACACAAAGCTTTAGCCTGTTATAGCCGCAGGAGAGAAACTTGATGTGTGAATCAAACATAAACTGGAGATGCGCTTTTATTTTGAAAAGAGAGCGCTATAACTTGTGCTGTCGCTGGCTTTACTGCCTATCCCACTGATAGATGGGGTTTCCGATGCTGGCTGTCGGCTTCTAAACACTTCTGATAATGCTGACATTACTGTGGGAGCGTCATTTAAAATATTAGTTGCCTCTGTTAGTCACTGCTGCTCAGCTATTTTTCTGTCTGTGAAAACCCGCCTACTCCTGCCTGGGGTTCAATCAGAAACTGAAATTTTAAGTTAACTTCCGTTGCAATCAAACTCTGTCAGAGTTTGATAGTACGTGTAAGAGAGTTTGTAAGTTTTGGCCCATGGGGCCTCTCATAGTTTTATTTAAATGTAATGTCTTACTTCCTGAGATCTGGAGAGTATTTTAAAATGACTAATTTGCGTACATTCCTTGCTATACATGTTTAAACATTTTAGAATCAGACAGATTTCTTTTTTTACTATGGAACAGCCTTTATTACAAAAGGTGAAGATTAATACAGAAAACAAACTTCGAGTCCGTTTTTTTTCCTTCGCCGCTCTGTGCTTCACGTTGTAACGGTTGCTAAGCAACATAACGCCAAGATGGAGGCTAGGCACCTCGCCGAAGGCTACAGCTTCTCTCATCTGGTCGTCCATATTCGTGGCCTTCGAAGGACCCGTCTTCCATAGACCGGGCCGTTTCTCACATAGACATGATAAAAGGACAGACGCCTAATGGACCGCTCTCGTCTTATCAATACATATTTATATAACTATAAACATAAATAAATAATGATTAATACTGAATAATATTAAGCTGTACATGTTTAGCACACACACACACATCTATATATATAGGTTTTTTCATGTTTTCCAGCCGACGAGTTCTAGCTTAAAATTGATTGGGTCCAAAATCCGATGCGAGATTCATCGGTGCTGTGCAGTGAATCTGTCTCTCCTGAAAGACATTTCTCCGTGTCTTTAGAAAACCTTCAAAACAAAAACGGGAGATTTGAGAGGTATCTTACTTTGACAGAGTGAAATAAATAAATAATAGCCATTGCCACTTGTGTAAACGTTGCTGGTGAATGTTATAACATGTAATGTTATGATTTTTATAATATATTGTCATGTTGGGTACCAGTTTTTTCACCCACATGCAGGAACACACAGGAGAGCAATGAAATCAGTAAAGATGGTTTATTGAACAAACACAAATAATAAGTGAGGGATTGTGCTCCGGGGAAAAGGGGGAAAATCCGGTCCTCTGACTGTCAACGAGAGAGAGTGGTTAGTGTTGTGTTCGGGATCAGTGGGGAAAACACAATAATAATAGCGGAGCTTACTTTGAGCTGGTGTCCGGCTCTGGGACTGAATGGATGA
>NW_006800539.1:212792-222684 GCF_000485575.1 Poecilia formosa
TTTCTGTTTTGTTTGCGTCTCTTTTTTTGGCTGCATTTCATTTGCTTTTTTGTTTGCGTCTCTTTTTTTGTTTGCTTCATTTGCTTTTTTGTTTGCGTCTCTTTTTTTGTTTGCTTCATTTGCTTTTTTGTTTGTGTCTCTTTTTTGTTTGCTGCGTTTCATTTGCTTTTGCTTGTGTCATCTCTTCTTGTTTGCTGCAATTCATTTGTTTGCGTCTCTTTTTTTGCTTGCATGTTTTCTCTGTTGCTGCGTATTTGCACCTGACGGCCACTGTACATTCTCATCTAAAAACTGTTTCAGCTGACAGTACAAATTTTTTTCTAAAACCTTAGAAAGAAAAGGCAGCTTTGAAATAGGCCGATGATTAGCCAGAACAGTTTGATCAAGGCCAGGTTTTTTAAGCAGTGGCTGCACTACTGCATGTTTAAAACTAGCAGGGACCACACCTGAGGACAGACTGCTATTCATAAGTGCATGAACAGGCTGCCCTACGCTAGATAAAATATCTTTAAAAAATTGTGGAAGGACAGGATCACGGGGGGAACCTGATGGTTTAATGTGGCCAACCCCGTCCTCTAAAAGTGAGATAGTCACAAGCTCAAACTGAGTGAAAGCAACAAAGCAAGGAACCAAAACAGAGGGGTCAGAGTCAGGAGCTGTGTTAAGAGATCTGGTACTACCAACCTTTTCAATAAAAAAACGCAGAAAATTATCACACATGTCAGGAAAAACTTCCAAACAGGCATTAAATGCCTGTTTGGAACTATGAATATTGTTCTTTGAACTTTTACAAAGTAAACTTGCCAGCTCCTTAAAATCTTACATTTAAATGTTAACAATTTAAAATCTTTTAATTTGTGTAATTTCAATCAAATTGAAAATTGATTTGTAAATTGAATCAAATTTAGCAGCATTGATCATCTCAATAAACAAGTGTTACATTCATGTATCTGTGGTCTGTGTTAAAATATTAGCATTTATGGGTCCCTGAATCCCTGGGGGGCCTGATGGAGCTGCTGACTTAATGTGGATTAAACGAAAGTGCAAATAATTGATATTCATTTTAATTGTATATTTTGATTTGTTGTTTTTAAGACTAGTTGTGAGTTTAAGTAGTGTTTCACTGGCAATGTTTTCCCGTAACGTATAATTACCAAGTGATATTTTTAAATTTCCTGTCACCTTAACATCTTTTAATACAAAAACATGGTGGACCGCCTCGGCACCCCGACCACCGGGCTTAGCAAGTTTTCTGGGGGAAACCCTGAAGTTAAATAACTAATATGCCATGAGGTTAATAAAATCAGCAAATCAGAAAAGGCAAAGAACTTATGGAAGAATTAGAATAAAATACTCTACCGTCTTTCCCCCCACGTGGAGATCCACATAAAAACATGAAACACCAATTAAGACCAAGGCCTGCCTACAGGACGAGTGGAAGACGTCCTGATTCCACAACTACAGCTGCTTATGAGGACTGATTAAACTGTGAGTTTTGCACTCTACTTAAGGATATAAAAGCTTCAATGGATGCAGATGCAGCAGGAGACCAATATCACTATTGGACACAGGATCCTTGAAAATCTTTAAAGTGCTGTAACATTACACACACACACCTTTTTTTTTTATTAAACCAGCATTTGTTTGGCTTAATGAGTGTGTTTATATGAATTACACGTAGTTCTTCTTATAAACATGAATAGCTACATGTCCTTAATAAATGCACACAATTGTGAGAATAAAAGTTTAACTATTTAAAAATGAAAGCATTCTGACTGTAAACCTTGATATCTCAACTCCTGTCCACTCAGTTGTTGCTCTCTAGAATGGAACTCGACTCACTGTGGAAGTCAGGCTATTCTAAGAACATCCCACATGAATGTCCAATTGAAATTCTTTAGAAACTAGTCTGATCTGTAAACACAACCTTAATTAGAACCAAGAAATTAGTCCCCGGGCAGAACCTCAAAAATCTCCAAACCTTTTCCTTATTAACTTCATTTAATGAGTCCTTCAGTGACAGATGAGTGCTACAGCAGATCCTTCCTCCCAGCAGCTGTAAGACTTTCCCAACAAATTCAATAAGTTTGTATATCTCTGCTATCATTTGTAAATGCTCTATTTGCACAGTTTTCCCCACTTTTTGTAAACAGTTTATTTATTGTTTTTGCACATGTCCATGGACATCTTCGCCAAATGAGCCTTTTCAGCTGCACATTACTTTTAATCTGTGTGTGCCATTTTTTAATAACTGCATCGTGTTAGTTTTTCTTATATTGTCAATTTGTCCTTACTGTACAATATCTTATTCTCCTTTGTATATTTTTATACAAAGTAAATATGTATGCATTTTTACTTTGCTCCTGCATGCATATTGAATATCCTTACTGGTGGAACACCTTAATTTCCCCACTGTGGAACAGTATAGGACATTTCTATTCTATTCTAAAAAGAAGTTTTTAGAGTTTTTTATCATTTTTTTAAGAGACCAAAAGGCATCCTTAAAATGATTGGTCCGATGCATGAAATACAACAGGCTTTCTCCTCCCAGAGCTGCTGCCTGGTGGCCTGTTTGGCCTGTAAACGAACTGGAAAATAAATTTCATGCCATCCTGGTTGAATTCATAGCAGGGAATTTTTTGTTCTGTGTGTGACTAAGGTGCCAAATCCTGTCACGCACATGGACGCAAAAGCTATAAATGGCTGTACAAAAAGAGAGTTTATCTATGAAATTGACAGAATATGAATACATAAATTAAAATCTGGAGAATAGACATTTTTTAAATAAGTGTCTTTGTGAGTCTGTTGCTGTATTATCAAACAGAATTTAATTTAAAATTTTTGTATGATTTTGTCCAAGTCAACTTAAAAAGTGACCTATTATTGTTACATGTTAATTTTTAAAGCTACAATAAAGTAATTGTTAGGAATATATGCAAATATTCTCAAATATGAAAATTTAGTGTTCTAGATATTAGTATTATCTAATACTAATACTGCTGTTATGGTAGTATTTACCAATATTTTACTGAATCAAAATTTTAATGTGATTACTCTATTAATCATCAGAATAATTGATAGATTACTTGATTGCTAAAATAATTCTTTACAGCAGCCCTAATCTGAACAAATGTGAATGGCCTGACTGAGACATAAAAAAATGTCATTAACCACCAAAATGATGTTAACAGTTCCTTGTTCTGAGTGGGGGAATCTGTCCTGTCAGTGCTAATGAGTTGTGGGATCATCCACAAGATGATGTCACAGCAGGTGGGGACGTCCCAGGTGGATCCTTTTCTGATCAGAGTTTGGTGCACAGATAATCCATGAGGCAGAAGGGTCAAATCCTCTAGACTAGAGCATTCTAGCCAACAGACAAGAGTCAGAATCCCAGAGGCAGATGACTGAACAATTCATAAAGGAGCAGTCAAAAGGTGCATCTGAGTAATCAGATCCAGAGTCCAAAACCAGGAAGCAAAGGTAAGGGTGACATTAAAAGGGGTAAAACGAGATGAAGAAATTTGTGAAGCAAAAACAAAGTTGCGAATGGAAGATCAAGAACAGACATGGAATGAAAGTTGGACATATACTGACACAACTTTAGATAAACTGGAGGATCGTCTCTGGCAGGAAAGAGCTTAAATTGCAGATGGCACAGGTGAGAGGCATGAGTGAGTCTGGTAGGAACAGGTGGGCTGCAAATGCTGCATTGCTTGGTAAGTGTAGGTGTATGACAAGAACAGGGAAGCAGAAGCAGAATGAAAAGAACATTTTTAGAATATCTCCATTTATTGACAAGTGGATTAACTATTTGGATTTAAATGTTCTTGTTCATCAAGGACATTGACGCTTTTGTATAAGTTTCAATGGCTGTCTTCCTTTCTGTCCTTCAATCCCTCCTAGACACATTAATTTCTGATCTGAATCTTGATCAGTAATTTTTTTTGCATTAATTCCTATGTAGAAATACTTGCTAAAGAGGTCAGGATTTAATGGTTATGTAAAGGTTAGAGCCTTTAGAATTTGCATCACATTCTAGAGAAAAGTAGTAGCTATTTTAACACACATACACAATCTGATTATATGCGAGACAATTACAACATTTTCACGGAGCTATCTTCAGTCTCACATTAAGCTATCAAACTTGAGCTTATTAAGAAGTCTTCCCATATGCTACAGAGGCATGGTAGTTAAAACAGGCTCCAGCTTGATTTAGATGCCACGTCTTCACAGAAATATTACTTACTTAAATTATAGGTAGATGAATTTATTTCAGTAAGAATGAAAAGTCTGTAGATTGTTCTTCATGTTTTTCATTCTACTAGGATTTGTGTTTTGAATTCACACGTTTAGAAAATGTTGCTAATTAAATGTACGTTGAGAAGACTGAGGTAAATATTTCTGTGTATTTAACACAAAACATGTTATAGAATGTTCACATTGAAAATGAACTCTGTATATTGACTGGATAGTTTTCATTGAATATATGAGATGAGGGAACAAGATAATTGTTTGATGTGCTCAGTGAAGCAACCTTTCTGCACTGAATGCTTCTAAAGCACATTCACTGTATGAACAGATGCATGAATGAATTCCACATGAGCAGTAGGGTCAGTGCTGGCATTAATGAGGAACAAAATCAGTGAGTCAAGCATCAGACTTTTAATAATCTGCAGCACATGAGTGTTCTAATTTTTATTTAAAATATATTTTCTGTTCAATTAGAATTCAAAGATCTTTTAATATTAAGAACTACTAATTAATATAAAGTAAGACTAACACAGAAAACAAAAGGAGAAACTAATTAATAGATCTGAATTTAGAAGTTGTTTGTATTCTAAAGCATACAGGGCCTAAACCTATCCCAAAAACAGATAAAGTTGTTATAATTTTTAATTTGTTACAAATAAAACATATTGTATCACATTCTATCCATCAGCTGTGTTTTTAAATGATGAGTATTGAGCATAAGAAATTTACTGATCAGTTATTGGTCAATATCCAAAAAGTGTGAGTAGAGAGTAAATAGGACGTGAAGGTTGGCTTAATGACTTGGGGTGGGGAGGTACTGGGGGGAAATGTGGCAAAGTTTGTAAAAAACAAAACCGTGCTGTTGAAACTTTAAAGTCATCATGTTTACTCTGCATTGTTGTTTTGAACTACTGTGGTTATTTTAAATTGGAATTTGCAGTACAGTTTTTTTATAGTTAGTTTGGATGACAGGTGTACCACACAGAAAACCTGCAATTCAGAATTCAGTGTTTCATAGAATGTAAAAATTAAGAAGTTTAATAATGTAATTTCATGGTGTCACACCCTGATCATCTAATTAATGCAGAACACCTGCAAACATTTCCTGAGCCTTTAAATGGTCTCAGTCTGGATCAGTAGGAATAAATCTGGACTGGAAGACTGCTGACTGGACAGATATCCAGAGGACACTCTGTATGCCATATTGAGCAAAATCACAAAAATCCAAGGCTTGACATATTTCACTTTTTCATAATTTTTAATTAAACTGTTTAACTTTGTAACTGGTTATTGTCAAATATTTTGAGGGTGCAAATGGAAGCCAATAAGTCAGTCTGTTTCTTCAGATTAGCTGCCACCACCCATGCTGCTATGAAAATGTTTTCTAAATGACTGAGCTGAACAGAAGGCTAAGTAATTTTATATAATAAATAGGAGCAATTGTGAACATTTCAGCTCTGGAATGCAGGGGGAAGCAAATAAGTATTTTACTTTTGATTTTATTTGTTTTTTATTATTTCTTTTAAGCTAAGCACAAGGTTATGCTTATGATAAACAAAAATTAGTTTCACTGTCTTCTTTTTACAAAAAAAAGAGGTTCTGCGGCATCATAGATTGAATTCAGTATGGGTTTTTTTTTGTTGTTGTTGCTTTTTGCCAAGCAACATCATCAGCAGAGCTCCCTGATCAGCAGTGTGAAGGTAGACATACCCATGGATGGACCATGTCCCTGGGCTAAGCCATGAGAGATGCTCATTTCTCCCTTTAGTCAAAGTGCTTCAGGTCAGTGAAACCAGAGAGGAGAGGGAGACTCAAGCTAACCAGACCCTGAACAACTTTAGTCTCTGATTACGTAGCTTTTCTCTCTGGAGTGTACACTTCTCCACTCTGGCATACTGATTAGGCCGATTGAGGCTTCTATGATCACTGCAGCTTGTAGGCCTGACTTGAGCCTTGCTTCCCCCCACTAGTTCTATACTCCATCTCCCAGTCCATTCCTACAGAACCTTGGGTTATCGTCAGAAGTCTATTGCCCCTGCGAAGTCTCAGAAGAAATCAGTAAGACTGGAATGGTGAGAAGGCCTGGGCTGAAAGAGGCCTTGGAGAGAGGAGAGGTGCTCTAGCTCTGCAGAAACTCCCCTCTTGGCTTTTTTAGGGGGAGGGGAGCGGAAGGAAAATCAATAGGCAAGAACCAAGAGGGCTGTGATGGCATGGATAATCACATTTCTGCATTAATGTTTTAGATGCTGGGAGAACTCATCTGTCTAGCTGGTCTCTAGTCCTTGGTGCAGAGCTGCACAATAAGCAGCTAACATTTACAAAGAAAGGATTCATTTATATGTTGCAGGCTCATATACGTTAACAAAAAAAAGCATATATTAAGATCCTCCACACACTTAGCATATGTTGCACAAAGTAAGAAATGAAAAACTAAGCACAAGTTCAAAATACTCCAAAGCACAATGTAATTTATCCATAATTTATGGATCACCAAAGGTCTGCAACAATTACTTTGGCAAAAAGATTAAAAAGAACTTTAAAGGAAACTGGGCTGAAATAAATGCAAGTTGTAACTTTATGTCACAGTTTCTATGTTGCTTTTCAATGATATTATCAGACATAAATCAGGCTCTGGAAGACGGGCACATCCCTTCTTGGGACCTCAATCATGGGGTCACCACCACCTCCCCTCCTCATACAGAATCTGATGCGCACACACACACACACACACACACACACACAAAACAATTACTCCTTTAATACACCACACTGGTGAAAAATAAGTAATCCAATGTTGTAAAAACATGGCGTAGCTGCACTCATACACTATGTCTGCTGTCTATGGCATTCTCAACAGCTGTAAAACCCGAGGCCAACAGTGTCTCCTCACCGGAGACTTGAACTTTACAGAATATGACATGCGCGAAATCACGAAGATGGAACACAAATACAACCAAGACTGAAAGTGTAATGTTTGATCATTACCCCTTCAAAATAGGGATAAGTTAAAATACTTTTCTTACTACAAATTTACATAGTAAAAAAAATCCAAGGAAGGAAATATAAGTAATTAGTATGAGAAGAAAACACTGTGGCAAAGTTTAGCATAATAACTTCAGAAGTATCTCCAGAGAAGAATATTATATTTTGTTAGCTGCTACGAATAGACAATAGGCAACGGAAAATGACAGAGTGACTTGCCAAGATCAGAAGGCGATTAGCAGGTAAAACAGAGCTATGCTGCTTTGAAAACTCTGGACCACATTAAAAAAAAAATCCTCATTTTGGATGAACTGATTGGATACATGAAGCTATGAGGACTACTTTCTCACCTAAAAATGTTTTGTGACAAATTAATAGTGTACTGACCTTCATTTAACTCTTATACTTCTTGTTTTTGCTGAGTGTCTGGTCCGATATGATTTGTTTTTTGTTTGACTCCCCCTAGTGGTCTGGCGCACTTCCGTTTTATGGAGCGAGTTGCTGTTGTTTTTGCTGTTTGCAACATTTCCCCCCCTTGGTCCTTTTTTTTTGTGTTTGCAGCATTTTATTTGTGTTTGCAGAATTTTGATTGTGATTGCAGCATTTTTGTTTGTTTATTGTGTGTTTTGGAGTTAGCATCATACACCTGTTTGCATCTCGTTTCGCTGTTTGTTGCATGTTTGCAACTGTCGGCCAATATACACTTCATATCTAAAACTCACATTTCACAAATCGCTGTGAAATGTCATGTTTCTCACGTATGAAAAAAGAAAAATGTCAGCTTTATTTGGGCAAAACTGTCAAAGAATCGCCATGAAAACTATACAAAGTATTTAGAGAGTGAGGGGCAGTGTTTTGGGTTCACTCACACACACTCATGACATCATCCAAGTACTGGGTCTTGATCTTTACATTTATACCTATGTGGCACATTGTCATTTCTAAACAATCACACTGAAAAATGTGTGGGCTATTTATATTATCTCATTTATTAGAATAGTTGAATCCTTTATGGAGTGAGATGGGATAAGTTGGTAAGGGTCAGTGAAAAGGACAGTACTAGGTGAGTGGTGGACGAAGGGAGGGGGTCAGCAGCTCTGTGCATGTGCTTGGTGTCATCTGACTTTCTGGCTGGCTTGCTGATCTCCTCTGATTTACAGTATATGACATGCGCCTTGAAGCCCAACCCCTAACAGAGGCAACATCAATTACCTCAACTCCCTCCACCCTTGCTGACACATAGCCATGGCCCTTAGCATGTAGGTAAAAAAAATGGATAAGCTCCTCTCTCTTCCCTCCTTCACTCAGGTGGAATGAGTGGACTGAGGAACACTGGAAGTGAAACAGAAGACTATCAGAGTAAAGAAACATTTTCCTGCCTTCCAAAGCTTAACTGGTACTTCAGATCCTGTTGCAGACAACAGGACCAGCTTAAAACTTTGGCATTAAGCTTAATGTGCCAATGCTTAATGCAAAACACAAAATATTACCAAGCATTTTTTGTCTAGTTTCTAGTGCAACTATCCTGGTGTGATGGGATAAAACAAAATTAACTGAAAAGTAACTGTTCTGTAAGAACTAGGAGATTGCTGTAAGTCAATAATTCCTTAATATTGATGAAAAAGTACCTGTTATATAGATTATTTCAACTAAGATATTTTTCCATGCACAGAATAGCAGGTAAGTAAGCAAGACAAGAGAAATGTTTCCCATATGAAGTATTTATGTTAAGTTTTCATAAGACCACCCAGCACTGAAACTACATTGTAAAGCTTTTGAACAACATACATCAATGTTCCCAGAACCAGAACTAAACAGGGTGATGCAGCATTTAGTTCAGACTCCTGAGATCTGGAACAAACTACCTGAAAACCTGAGGTGTGCAGAAACTGTTTTCTCCTTGAAATCAGGACTAAAAACATTGGCGTTTTATACAGCTTTTGCTCAAACTATCTGAGTAAAGACCTTTTGAAAATATTTTTTCTTTTATGGATTTAATATCTGTATTTTAACACCAATTTATTTTTTGCATTGGTTCCAGTAAAGGACATCTGTCTCAGTGGTGCAATATAAATAAACTTGCATTCCCTTGCCTTTATTTATATTCAATTTTATTCCTAATTTATTATTTCCTAATGTTAGACAAAAATAAGAAACAAAAGCAAGTGGGTTCAACAAGAGGTGAGCAACTGAATGTAGTTACACTAAAAAAACTACATGGTTGCAGTCTGTCCTCTGTACATTAGGACAATAATTGGCATAGCTCAGCCATATGTTTTGCTCTTAGTTGCTGCAAAAACACAAGCTGCACAACCTCCCCTGTTTGAGCTCATAAGTCACAGTTTGGTTCTGACCCGAAGGTGCCAGAAATGACAGGCTCAGGAAGGGGGGAACTTCCTCTGAGATTTAGGGAGGTTTGACTCTGGCGGGAACTGTGCATGAATTCTGCTAAGGTGGACTGTTCAACACTTGTCTCGCTTAGTGTACATGAACATTTGCTGTTGGAGGAAAAACAAAAGGGAAACGCATGAGAAACAAAAGGGTGTAAGGAAATGTACCATTCAAGTTCTATAAAAAAACACTTGCTAGTTATTAAAGGAATCAAATCCCAGAATGCTGCTTTGTGGAATGTTTTTCTCCAGCATCAAGAAAAAAGGCT
>NW_006800539.1:223509-224939 GCF_000485575.1 Poecilia formosa
CGATCTTCTAATTTCCTTTGCTGCATAATGTACATTGCATTTATTCTAGCTTTAGGTAAACATGTCTTGAAAGAGAATAGCACTTACATAAAAGTCCAACAAGGATATTCATTTAGAATTAACTCACCCTGAATTACCATGATAGATATAATGTATGTCATTAATGAAGGGGAAAAAACTCAACCCAGACTTTAAGTTTAGGGTCTGGTTCGCAGAGTATGTAGTTACATTTGTTTTCCAATTATTCAATGAAAAAAAAAAAACTAACCTCAATTAAGTAAAATAAAATTGTAATCAAAACTTTTGGAATTGTAATGATTCCTTTGTTTAAAAAAAAAAGTTGTTTAAAAGACTTTTTTTAATTAAAAACTAATTTTTACCAAACATAAACATTTATTGCACACATCAGAAATATTTTGTTGTGATTTTAGGTCCTGCCCATGACGTCATGTGAGAATCACAAGCAAAACTGAGTCACAAACAAAAACTTAGAATAGCAAGAAAAGATTAATGACATGCGCAAATAAGTTTGTTTTGCAAAAAAGAAAGTTAACTTCATGAGTCAAAAATGTGTGATTTAAATTAAAAAAATTTTTTTAAGTAAAACTCAGCAGGCTTTTCTCATGGTGACATGCATTAACAATTAAATTTTTGCTTTTGTTTTTTTTTTTCTGCAGTTCCAAGTTTGATGCAGCTCTGCTTTCCTGAATGGACCATCTTCATCTCCACTGCAGCAACCAGGCAGCTCTTTTTTATAGATTAGTCCACTAAAAGGTTGCATTGTGCCCTTGTTTATATTTTTATTTTTTTTATAACTTTATTTTTATTTTGGTTGTTATTAGAATACACTCAAAAGGAAAGGTCTAAACAATACATAGAAATTATAAAAGACAATTAAAGCTCCGCGGAGCCTCAAGCGGCCCTCGCTGCCAAGCGCCGCTCAGGCCTATAGCCACCGCGGGGGTTCCAGCACCGCTTCCCGCCAGCCACCGCCGACGCTCGCGTGCCGTCCTCCATGCGATCCGCTTTGATGCCTTCGGCAGCGCTCCCTGGCGATGCACCCAAAATCTGGAGCAGATTGGGCCATGTCGCAAGGAGATACAGCTATTTGATTAACCTAGGGGGCGCAGTGGAGTCAAATTGCAATTAAACTGTATTGGGCTCCTTAGAGGTTCACAAGTGTCACTCATAAAAAGTCTGGTGTAGATCGGATGATGTGTGTGTGAATATGCATATGGCGAGGGACAGCCATTTTGCCACGCCCCCACGGGTCAGTAGGCATTGACAGAGTTCATCTTCATGTCATTTTATGTCAGTCTGCAAAGGATGAAACCTATATGAATTAGAGAGTAAAAGTAAGACATACAGTAGAAAAAACAGGTGACTTCCTGTCGGAAGTGCGCGGGTTTAAGGTGATGTCATCAATCGAC
>NW_006800539.1:224984-231047 GCF_000485575.1 Poecilia formosa
TTTTCTAAGCAGAATCTCAGAGAGAAAAAAAGAGAAATTACGTTGGGTAAAGCAAGAACAGATTATAGAAGCCAAGTGGAAAAATTCACTCTAATGTGGATTATAATTATGAAACAACAAAGGTAGATGTCATATTTTCGGTATTCGGGAAATACGTGATTTGTACCATTTGTTCTGTGGGTTATTCATGTGGATCGGTGAAAGTTAAACGGCTGTAAAGCGAAGGTTTTGGACCTTAATCTGACCGACTACCTGTGGTTTGGATCGGGCTGAAAGCGTTGCTGCTTTCGGCTGTTCTTAAATTACCTGCTCAGTATCGGAGGGGCTCGTCGCTCCGACTGCATGTTAAATGTATTTTATATAATTGTCATATAAACAAAAGCTAAGGAGCTGCCTAAGAATAGTTTCATACTCTTATAACACAAACACATCAACACACATATTGACTTACCTTGTGCCGAATCGCTGCCTCTGTTCTCAGCCTGTTTCCGTAGCAGTGGATTTCCTCCGGCATTATTTTCCTCCAACAAATTATTCCAGTGAACGAAACAAGTACAACTCCCTTTATATCCCCCATCTTCCCATTTCTGACGCTGGATTTTCAATATCCTCAAGTTTGAAATGGCAGGCAGCTACAAACCGTGTGTTAGCTGTAGTGGCTAAGTTTTGGCTACAGTCCGCTGTCGCCTTGATATCAGCTGGAAAATTAAAAAACTAAGCACCAGATGGTACTGGCTAATTACTGGAAACAACGGCACACAACAAAACTCAGTCGTTGTACCAGCAGCTCACAGATATTTTAAGTTTTGCGTCTTTTTCATGGTACAGATCTTTCAGCTTTGGCCAAGAATAGGAGCAAGCAGGACCCGGAACCATCCTATGTGGAATAAATTCAAACGGAAATACGTCACCACCTCTCGTGGCATATACCCCATTAAGTAAAATAAAATTGTAATCAAATCTTTTGGAATTGTAATGATTCCTTTTTAAAAAAAAAAGTTGTTTAAAATACTTTTTTTAATTAAAAACTCATTTTTACCAAACATAAACTTTTATTGCACACATCAGAAATCTTTTGTTGTGATTTTAGGTCCTGCCCATGGCGTCATGTGAGAATCACAAGCAAAACTTTGAGTCACAAACAAAAACTTAGAATAGCAAGAAAAGTTTAATGACATGCGCAAATAAGTTTGTTTTGCAAAAAAGAAAGTTAACTTCATGAGTCAAAAATGTGTGATTTAAATTAAAAAAAAAAAAAAAGCTAAACTCAGTAGGCTTTTCCCATAGTGACATATATTAACAATTCAATTTTTGCTTTTGTTTTTTTCTTTTTTCTGCAGTTCCACCTTAAAGTTTGATGTAGCTCTGCTTTCCTGAATGGACCATCTTCATCTCCACTGCAGCAAACAGGCAGCTCTTTTTTTTATAGATTAGTCCACTAAAAAGTTGCATTGTGCCCTTGTTTATATTTATATTTTTTTTATAACTTTATTTTTATTTTGGTTGTTATTAGAATACACTCAAAAGGAAAGATCTAAACAATACATAGAAATTATAAAAGACAAAAAGTACAGAACAAACAAAACAAAAATCTCACACCAGGGGGAAACTCTTATTTTGGTAACACAAAAGAGATGGGGACCATCCATTTCCAAAATTAGTCTTGTATCGTTGATGTGAAGTTTGTCCATTTTTCCCATTTGTCCAGGCAATGCTATTCCTGTGTCCTCAGTCTATATGTTAGAATCTCCATCTCAAATAATGAGTTCACAGTCTGTATCCACTCCTTTGTGGTAGGAGGTTCAGATTTGTACCACTTCCTGGTTATCACCTTTTTAGCTGCCACCAACAGAATTTTTTAACAAATAACAGTCATTATTAAGTACACTATTGTCCAAAAGACCAAGATATAAAACCAGGCCAGACTTAGGTATTGAGTAACCCAATACTGTTATAATCTTATTGTGTATTCCGTTCCAGAACTGTGTAATTCTCGGGCAAAGCCAGAAAATATGCACGTGATTAACATTAAATGCTCTACAATCTCTCCAAGATGGTTGAGCTCTAGATTTGAATTTACTAGTAATTTGGGGTGTTATAAAAAATCTGATTATATTCTTCAAACAATGTTCTCTCTAGATTCTGGAAGAGGATGTTGTAATTTGGGTCTTCCAAATATTCAGCCAGCCATCTTCGGTTAGCTGAATATCAAATTCCCTTTCTCACTTTGTTTTAATATTCAATGTATTAGTACCTCTATTTTCTAACAGATATTTGTAAAGACACTGTTCTGTGTTTTTTACCCTTAAAGGTCTCGATCAGCATTTTGACAATCCCATTTACATTTGGGTCTATCTTTTGTTTTATTTCTTTGTTATAAAAGTCCCTTAATTGTAGGTATTAAAATGATCTTGAGTTCTTAGAGCAAACTCTTGTTGTAGTTCCTGGAAACTTTTAAAGTGCCCCTCTTTAAGGACTACGTATAATGCTGTTAAACCTCTTTCCGACCATTGTTTAAATTGTGTGTCTTGAATAAAATATTTATTGTAGGCTGGCCACTGGTTCAAATGTAATTGTTTCTCTAATTTGCATTTTCGGATTATATATAACCATTTACCCAGTGAAAAACTAGTAATAGCATTAACATTTTTGAGTGTATTCTTAGTGGTCTCTATATCTCCAATGATACTCTGCAATTCTCTTCCGTTAACTTTTTGTTCAATATTTTTCCATTTTGCTTCATAATTTATGGCACTTATATTTATTATGGGAGTTATTTGGGCAGCATGATAATATTTTCTAAGGTCAGGTAGGGCCATACCTCCTTTCTCCCTTGGTATTTGTAAAGTTTCAAATTTTATTCTGGGTTTTTTAGCATTCCATATGAATCTAGATATAATCTGGTTCCATGTTTTAAACTGTCTATCCGGGATTTCTATAGGTATCGCCAAGAAGAGGTACAATAACCTTGGTAACATGTTCATTTTTATCGTTTCAATTCTGGAGCTGAAATCTAGTGTTAGGACATCCCACTTTCTAATATCCCTCCTAATTTCTAGGTCCACTTTAGTAAAGTTAGCTTTATATAGATCACCTATATTTTTCGTTAATCGTATTCCTAGGTATGTCATCATAGTAGAGCTCCAATTTAAATTATATTTTCTACGTATTGCTTCAGATGGTGTATAAGTGAATGTCAAAACCTGTGTCTTTTTCAAATTTAGTTTATATCCTGAATAGAAGCCAAATATCTCTAACTGATTGATCAGACAAGGCAGCGAATTTTCAGGGTCTGATAAATAGCAAATTACATCATCTGCAAACAAACCTATTGTATGGGATTCATTATGTATATCAATACCCTTTTGTTGTCTTATGTGTTGTGCCAGTGGCTCAATATAAATTGCAAATAAAGTTGGTGATAAACAGCAACCCTGACGTGTAGAACGCTCCAGTTTTATATTATCAGTTAGATTTCCATTAATCTTGATTCTGGCCACAGGTGATTGGTACAAAGTTCTCACACACTGTACAGCTTTTTCATTAAAACCAAATTTTTCAAGTACTTTATATAAGAAAGCTTTCTCTGCATCGAGACTGATTAAGATGGCTGTTGTTTTTTTATTTTGAATATTATCTATTATGTGAAGTGCCCTCCTGATGTTATCTCGCGTTTGGCGACCTTTAATAAATCCTGTCTGGTCCTCATCTATGATGTCTCCAATGAATTGCTCAAATCGTTTCGCTAAAATCGAGGTATAAATTTTGTAGTCCATAGATATAGGTCTATAGTCAGAGCATGTTTCACTCCTCCTTTTTTTTGGAATGACTGTTATAATCGATTCTCTCCAAGATGGCGGAAGCACTGCATGTTCCAATGTATAATTAAATGATTTTTCTAGTAATGGCAGAAAATCTTTAATAAAGGATTTGTACCACTCAGATGGCAGTCCATCACTTCCTGGTGTTTTACCGTTTTTTAACCTATTGATTGCCTTTTGTATTTCTGTTCTAGTTATATAGGAAGTGAGACGTTTGTTTTGGGTTTCTCCAATTGAGGGCAGGTCCAGTGACTCCAAGAAGGTTTCTATCTGTCCATCTTTAGCAGAGGGAGGTTGACTGTATAATCTCTGGTAGTATGTCCTAAATCTTTCCTCAATAGTTCCTGGGTCATGTATCATTTGATTTGTTTCATCATCCTTTAATTTATAGATATTTCTGTCCGACTGTTGCTTTTTCAGTTTCTTTGCCAAAAGTTTCGTTCCTTTAGATCCCACCTCATGATATGATTGTTTAATAAACTTTGATTTCTTTTCAATTTCATATGTAAGCATTTTGTCAATGTTGTTTCTTATTTCTTTTATTTTTTATAAACAGGTTGGGATTTTGGGTTAATTTGTGTTGTTTTTCCAGATCTGTTAGTTGAGCTCTTTCTTTTTCATAAGCATCCACTCTAGATTTATTAAAGGCTGCAGTTTTCAAGATCAATTTTCCTCTTAATACTGTCTTAAGTGCATCCCATAATATCACCGGATTAACCTGTCCATCATCATTCTCTTCTATGTAGGTTTTAATATCGTGGGAAATTTCAGCTTTGATTGTTTTGGAGTTCAACAAGCCTACATTTAATCGCCATGCTGTTTTGCGTTTTGCGGAAGATAAATTTAGTTTTAATATTAGCGAAGAATGATCGGATACACTTGTTTCTTCTATTTTACATTCCTTTACCTTATCAGATTTATTCATGAAAAGGTAGTCAATTCTGGAATAACTTTTATTGGGCGCAGAGTAATGAGTATAATACTTTACATTGGTGTTTAATTCCCTCCAGGCAACAAATCCAAGCTCTTCAAGTGCCAATTTAAATTTTTTTGTAGTTGAATTTTGTTGTTTTTTACTGTTTGTTGTATCAAGTTTTGTGTTTAATACCATATTGAAATCCCCTCCCCAGACCAACATTCCCTCTGTTTCCATAATTATTTTATTGAGGAGGCTATTAAGGAATTGTTTATTACTATTTGGGGGGTTGTAAACATTGACCAGTGTTACCTTTACATTGTCAAGAGTCCCCTTCACTATCACATACCTCCCTTCTTTATCTGACAGATCATAGCTACAATCAAATTTTATTGAGTCATGAATTAGAATAGTAACTCCTCTTTTGCTCCCATGTCTGAAAGAGCTATAAAATGCCTTTGAGTAGCCAAAGCCCCTGAGTTTTTCATGTTCAGATTTAGACAGGTGTGTCTCCTGTAAGTAGATTAACTGTGCTTTCTCTTTTTGCATTTTAGTTCGAATTTTTTTACGTTTTATAGGATTATTCATACCGTTCACATTCAACGAAACCATCTTGATAATATCAGTCATTATTTAGTTTCATAAGGTCACCATGTGATTTTAGAAAGAGCCCCCAACAAATACCTGAACAAGCTATTAAAACACAGATGAACAAAAAGAACAGAAACTTCCAAAGGTAGGGATGTGTAAGGACATCCCTCAGAATCCCTGGTGGTGGGGTGAGGGCAAAATACCACACTAGGGTGGGGGCCCCCTCTAGTAGTAGATGGAGGTCTACTTGTACTAGATAAGTCCAACATTTGGTAAACGCTACAACATTTACTCCATTCGGTATTTTGGTTAAATATCTATCAAAAGACCTATGACAAATAACTTTAGTAACAGAGGGGAGATTGATATCCAAAACAGGATTAAACCGGCTGGTAAAGTCATTCAGCTCTTAAATCGCCCATACATTACTTGAAATGTTTTTTATAGTAAAGCAAACCTGTTATGATTCAATGTTCAGAATTACTGGTCCTCACGTCGGAACTCTGTGAGCTTCTCCCTCGCGCGTTGTCCTGCACCGGTGTTGTTGATCCGTTTCCATGGTAACAGTGAGTCGAGCCTCTCCTTGGTCACTTTCAACTTGTTCTCTCTTGGGACCCAAGTCAAGTCGAAGCCTCTCTTGATCATATCCGACGCTGCTTCGTCTGCGTTCTCGTAGGTCCACACTCCAGAGTCCCAGAAGATTCGCATCTTTGTGAACGGCGTCTGAAATCTGAC
>NW_006800539.1:231676-233258 GCF_000485575.1 Poecilia formosa
GTTCAGATCGTGGTCAGGTCAGGAAGGAATGCTGGATATTTACTCACACAGTGGCTTTCAAAAATCTGGCACGTCTGCCCTCCTGAGAGCGAATATAACTGCTGGTGACCAGGTGGGAGACATGAGCCTGATTGCGCTCCAGCGCAGCAGCATGCAGGTGAACCAGATGAGCTTGATGAGAGGTGAGTGCAAAGGAGAAGAACATGGCAGGCAGACGGGCCAGAAACATTACAAGATTGATATCCAAAACAGGATTAAACCGGCTGGTAAAGTCATTCAGCTCTTAAATCGCCCATACATTACTTGAAATGTTTTTTATAGTAAAGCAAACCTGTTATGATTCAATGTTCAGAATTACTGGTCCTCACATTGGAACTCTGTGAGCTTCTCCCTCCCGGTGTTGTTGATCCGTTTCCATGGTAACAGTGAGTCGAGCCTCTCCTTGGTCACTTTCAACTTGTTCTCTCTTGGGACCCAGGTCAAGTCGAAGCCTCTCTTGATCATATCCGACGCTGCTTCGTCTGCGTTCTCGTAGGTCCGCACTCCAGAGTCCCAGAAGATTCTCATCTTTGTGAACGGCGTCTGAAATCTGACATCTTTCCGTTTTAAGGCTGCCTTTAATGGGCCATATGCTTTACGTTTTTCTATGACATCCGAAGCATAATCATTATCGAAATAAAGGCGCTTGCCCTCCATCTCCACTTTCTGTTCCCAGGCTTTCCTCAGAACCATTTTTTTTGTGTTGAATTACAAGAAATTCACAATTACAGACCTCGGGGCCATATTGGGAGGCGGTCTGGGTGCCAGAGCTCGGTGTGCCCGCTGAATCCGTAGTTCAGTTCCATCCGGTAGCTTCAGCTGTTTGATCAGAAAATCGGCGACAAACTCGGAAACCAATCTACCTTCTTTACCTTCCGGAACTCCATAGATGCGAAGATTATTTCTCCGGCTTCGGCTCTCCAAATCCACAAGTTTGTCGTTCATAGCTCTGTTCCTTTCTAATGTCTCAAGCAGCACGTCTTTCATTTCCAAGCACGCCGCCTCCAGATCAGCTATTCGGGTCTGCGCCTCGGTGATGCTGCCCTTCTGGTTCTGCAGCTCGCGCATCATTTCCTCCCTGAATATGTTGAGATCTTCCTTCATTGTTGCCTTTACATCTTCTTTGAGTTCTTCTATGTCTTGCTTCATCTCGTTTTTAAACTCTTTTAAGTCTTTAGAAAGCGTTTTGATACTCTCCAGCAACGCGTGTTGTTGTAAGCTAACGCTAGCTTTCCTCGTGGTAGCATTAGCATCATCCTCACTACCATCTCCCGACTGCTCACCAGTATCTTGTGTTTTGGACGTTTTCTTTTCGGTCTTGTTAATTTTCGGCATCTTCCCCCTTTAAATGGTTTAGACTGGAGTTTTGATAATTATCCGAGTTAAGCAAGGGGGGAGATTTAAATACCGACACGGAGGAGCCTGTTCCTACGTGGCCATCCTGTTGCAGCGCTGACCCGGAAGTCCCCCCTTGTTTATATTTTTAATAGTGTAATTCTGTAAAGACAAAATATGTCTGGTGGTCCAGCTCTGATTTACATAT
>NW_006800540.1:0-9718 GCF_000485575.1 Poecilia formosa
TGTGTGTGTGTGTGTGTGTGTGTCTTGTACTTAGTTTTATTCTGAATTAGATGTAATATGCCTTTTGCTGTGTTATGATATTAAATTAAATTGGTGTTCTCCTAATTCCCCATTCTAGTATGACCAGCAGAGTGCAGCTGAAGCAGGACAGGCTTGTAGGTCTTACTGATTCCTCCAACTGCTAGAGACGATCAGAGCATGAGGATGGAGAGACCAGCAAGTGTTGAGTCAGAGAAGGCCAGGTAGGGAAGTAAGTGTTGCTTTTAGGGGCCGGGTGTGTTTGGCTAAATATATTTCTCCAAGTCAGTTTATTTATTGGTTCGCCAACGCAAATAAAGTTGTATAAGTAAGAAAACGAGTTCAACCAAAAAATAAAAATAAAAAATAGACAACCAAAAAAAAATGCTCAACCAAAAAAAAGTGACTTCAATCAAAAAAAATCTTTAAAAAATTTTTTGTTTCGTAAAAAATTATTTTTATGATTAAAAACTTTAATATTTTTTTGTTTGACATGATTTGTTTTTGATTGAATAATTGTGAAACAAATCTAACTCCATAAATCTGTCTCTCTTTAAAGATATTTCCCACTTCTTCCTCACATCGTGTCTTTATGAAACCTTCAAAACAAAAACGGGAGATTTGGGATGCATCTTACTTTTGACAGAGTGAAATAATTGCATATAAATAATAGTCTTTACCACCTGTGTAAACTTTGCTGGTGAATGTTATAACACATATAAGTTTTATAATATATGTTATTGTTTCATTTCTAATGTAGGCTCTTGTGTCAGATAATCTAAGTTAATGTTAGAGAATAATAAATTTTTTTTAGATTTACGGAATCTCAGTTAGCCTTCATAGCGGGGCTAAACCCCGGTATTACACCAAGCACTGTAGCTAATATTAGCTGGTATCTCACCGGTAGACATAAATACAGTAAATATTCTAATCACAATATATACACAATAATATGTCCATCTTACTTGTGAAATGTTGTCTGTGTTTTTTGTTCATATATATATATATATGTATGTATATGTGTGTGTGTGTGTACTGATGTTGTGGTTATTGCACAAGGATGATCAAATGTGAGAATAGTACAGCCATTTACTGGACCCCAGATTTACACATAGCTCCCCAGCTAACTTTACTGCTGTTTTGAATGCTTATGACAAAATATATCAAAGTTTGATATATCGCCAGTTTCCTCATCTCCAAAATGAGTATACATATGGGTCAGTTTGCATGAGGAATCTCACATTCTTCCATTATTATTTTATAGCTCACATTTGGCTTTGATACTATTGTGATTCTATGCAACTGTCATAAAACTAAGAGAGCTGAAAGACACGCAACTTTTCAGGATTTTATTCTGACAAAAACAAATCATATATTGTCTTTAATTGTTTGAGACTCTGACACTTCAGAAACTCTTTAGTGCATCAAGGAACATCCAGACATTACCCAGAGAATATGATGTGTTTATGAACCAGCTTGCTCCCAAGGGAATGACAGCATATTCAGATGTAGTCCCCTGAAAACTAAATCAACTGTTTTCTCTCACAAAACTTTAAACATCTGTTTCTGCTTAAAGTTTAAATTTCATTTAAAGCACTTATGTTTAATAAAGCATAAATTGTGTTAAAGTCAGCTTAGTACATTTAAATGGTAATTTACATTTACTAAAATAAAATCCTGAACAAGAAAATATTTTCTAGCTTATTCTGTTTCAATTTATCAAAAGAGATGCAGTAACTCATCTTCCACAGAACGGCAAACTAGAGGAATGATGGATGGAAATAAGACAGATGGAGGGTCAGATGGAACTATGTCAGGAAGCATGTTCTCTAGTCTACTGTTCATGCAGCTTCTTTTGTGGCTCTTAGCAGTATGAAGAGGTAAATAACTGCTGCAATATTACCACAAAGCTATCCACATGATAAAGTCAGCAATCAGCACTCATTAAACACCAACTTCCTATTGCGCCCTATTGTCATCACAGCTTAAAATAAATGCTTGTGTGTGAGACGAGTTCCTCCTCCCGAAACATAATAGAACAATCTGCCAAATCCTCAAGAGTTATTGCCCAGCTGATTTCAAGCAGATGCAATGGAATCATGTAAAGAACCTTCTCAGGCTTTGGGACATTACAAACACAAAGACAGCAGATTAAAAAGAATTGCTTTAAAGCAGGTGGGGTGTCCTCCGTCAATCGTCTGGTTCAGCTACACACTGCTCCACAATTTCTCTGAGGTTGGGGTTTTCCATGGCAGCTGCTATCCGCTCCTTATCATTGATCTGTTTGTTAACTGCAGACATGAACAGAAAGTTCTCACTCAGTTAATGAGCAACAGCAAGATTAAAAGAAAAGCACCCATCAATTTATCAAAAAAAGATACATCTGCTGCAAAAAACAGTATGTGCTCCATCAGAGGTTACCACTGTTTTTGCTTTTTAATTCTTACTAAAATGCTTGAGATTATCTTAATACCAGAAAAAGATAATAAATACAAAGAGCAGTTTTTCCAAGCCATGATTTCATTTATGGGATGCACCATGGAGCATCCCATAAACGTCCGCATGAAGTTGAAGTTGTTGGTCTCCCTCCCACAGTCCACAGACATAACTGTTAGTTATTTTTGACAGGACTGTGCATAAAAAATAATGTCCAATTATATTTTGACCTATAGCAACTTTGTTGTGATAAATGTTGAATATTTTTTCATATCAAGGAATGTGTAAAAAAAATAAAACCGTTCAATGTTGAGAAGACAATCAGCTTATTCAAGAATCATTATCGCTGTTCATTATTACTAAAGAATTATTCAGGAATCAGCCTAGATAAGGGACTTCCTGTTTCAAGACTGGCAGGAAACATGACCCAACTAAAGTTCCTGTTAACAGGTAAATGGAAGAGAAGATTCATGTGGAAGACTCAATGACTGGATGAAAGTGGAATTCATTAATGAATACTGAATCTGCATTTTCCAAGGAAATAAGGCTTTACCATTTATTTGATGCCATTCCCTTGAAATAAAGATGGCCACCAAATTTAGAGTAGCATCACCTCAGTGATAATATCAGGCTTATTCAATTCAGTTTAGGTTGCACAAATACACAACACATCACCTCAAGGCACTTCACAAAAAATACATTTCAATACAGTTACATTCAAAACATTACAATCAAACCTATTTATAAAAAAGTGCAGTCAAGTTCAATTTCTTATTCAAATGGGTTTAAAAAGTTTTTCTATCAAAGGAAACCCAACAGACTGACTTGCAGTATTCACTCGTCCTGTAGCAACAGTGGTCAATCGCTTGTATAGTCGCTGACTTTGCAGAAATGCGTCAAACAGAGCATGGATGTAGCAACAGCAAAGAGGAAACTCCCCTTTAACAGGATAAACCTCCGGCAGAATACGACTCAGCGGCCATCTGCCATGGCCAACAGGGGGTTTTAGTACACACACACACACACACACACACAAAAGAAACAAAAGCATTGATCTATAATTACTTCCTATATTAAAGAAAAGTAAAATATTAGCAGTATAAGAATGTTAAGTTGTTGGCAGCAGTGTCTCAGCCGATGGTTTCCTCAGGCAAGACGTATTTATGGTGTATGACCTACTTAAACCTTTAATGCTCGTATGTGAGAAAATATTAAATAAAAACTTACTGTCTTCTTCAGTAGAATGGGTTCCTTCTGAAATGTAAATTTCCAACTAAAGAAAACAAGAAGAAAAAAACAATTGATCAAACAACTTATGTTTGTTACCATCAAGACCAAAGATGACTAATACTAGCTTGGAGAGAAGGTGGTTTAGGATTCCAAATAGCATGAGAATAGATTGAAGAGACATAATAGGGGGAAAAAAATTCACAAACAAAGAGTTTTAATAAATTTAAAGCATACCAATATTACTGCTGCTCAGAAGACAAGAGAAACATGAAATCTGCCCATTGGGTCAGGGCTGTTCAGACTCACCTTGTGTTTAAATGGCAGACACCGCTGCAACTTCACTTGTATGCACAGGCCTGCAGACAACATCTTTATAAGACACAGATACTAACAGATCTACTGCAACAAAACAGGAAACAATAGACCAGTGTTCTAAAACTTTTCCATCTGAGGACCATTTAACCCATTTAAAGTGGATATACATTGCTTTTAAATCTTTCCTTGCATGTAAATCATTCATTGTGGCCAATATAAAGTGGAACTGCAATGCTGTGTTCTGAATTCCTGGTCACTAGAACTCAGACCAATAACGAGTAAAAAATTACAATAAGAGTAATAATTACAAATATTTAGTACTTAGTACATTAATACTTCTCAATTTACTGACTGAGTCTTTCCAAACCCAAAATATGATCAGTTCTCCATCTGCCATTGTTTTCAGGTGGGTTTAGAGGAGACTTTTGCCATCAGCAGACTTGCTCACCAATCAGAGTAGCCAGGGAGCAATGAGGAACGGTTGGGGAGAATCTGATTATGATGAGGAACTCATCCTCGTTGAGCTCCTGAATCTCCACACATTTCTCTGTCACCACCTCCAGTTCCTCCAGGGTGTTCGGCTTCTCTGGGTCCCGGATGGATCGAATCACATCTGAGGAGGGAGGGAAGGAAATAAGTTTCCATAAGATGCTTGAAATCTATTAACTTCTACAATGACTGAACAATGAAATACAATGCTGTGAAAATGATTTATACTTTGCAAATTTCAGTTTTTTCTTATGCTTTTTTTTATTGCTATTTTGTCAGAGTTGACCCTCGGGGCACTTTGACTACCCAAAATGGGACATCCTGCTTTTACTGCGTTTTTAAAATTACTATTCCCAGTATCTCTGTCATCTTGCAGGTTAATTCTATGAAACTTGGCCAGAACGTTTTTTAAATTTTCTTTTTAAAATTTCTTTGTCCCTTTGATTGTAAGTTATGTAGAACAAAATGTATGCACTTTGTGTGCACTTAACATTCTGGTTCAACTGACTCCCATTATAACCACATATTTTTAATGGACAGTTAACCTTGTGTTTTAAAATAACTTTCTTATGAAGATCAAACTTATCTTATCTTCTGCCTTCGAACTACAATGACAACTTGTTTTAGGTGTGATGACTCCCCTAATATCACCACAGGCTTCACCTCTTTATTTTGTCAAGTCTCAATGAGGGAATGGTCCTATTATCTTTCAAAATGCATGGCAAAAATATATTGAACGCCACAAAAATAGTCTTGGTGTGTTGGCAATGGTGTAAAGGAGTGGTGTGAATATGATAAAGAACATATTTTCTAATTTAAGGAATCAAAGCCAAGTACCCTTTGTTTATGTTTTCTTTATTATGGGAGATTCCGATGTGTGGCATAGCAAGTTTATGCAGGTTAATCTGTCAGATCTTCTACACATGAAGAGAGTCTGCTATACTTCTTTAGTAAGTGACGAGTCACATGACAAAATGTTAGGAGAGTACAGCTATTTCTATTCAAATGTAGTGAGTAAAGGTAAAAAGTGGTCAGAAAGATAAATACTCAGGTATAGATACCTGAAAAATCTAATTAAGTATAGCAACGAAGTACTTTTTCACTTTACAACTCTGCCTGCAATTAACATAGAATGATCTACACCAGGTTTGAAGTGTCCAGGTGTCATAGTTTAGGAGCTGGAGCGGTTTTAATGTGGTACAGATCAATAAAAAGCGTCGAAATAGCCATTAAGGAAACTTCACAATTCAAATAAAAGGTTTCAAATATCACAAACTTAGTCTTATTCTGCTTTAGTGCTGAATAATCTAGTCCAGGTTTGAAGAGTCCATGTGTTGTATTTTTTTAAAGGTTAAATAAGCTCAAGGTACTGAAAAAAATAGGTGAAATTGCCTTTTAGCCATAAATTTCCGAATCGGAATTTTCAGCTTCATAGTCGCAAAGGAACAGGAAATAAAGGCGCGAGCTTTTTCTATGCATTACCTTTCCAGCTCAACTAGCACTCAGTCTGACGTTAGAAACGCCTATAGACCTCTGACTTACCGTACACGTCCAAAGCTTTTTCCTCCATCGGCTTGGTGTTCATGCCATTTCTGATGAGTCCGGACAGTTGGAAAATCTTTTCGAGAGCTGATGATAGAAGGCTGGACACTATTTCCATTCTTTAACAAGCGCCATGATAAACGATAACGTCTCAAGAGAGACTAACTTCTTCTTTTGTTCAATGGCGATTGTCAAACAACCTAACAGAGCATGACTGCCACCAACTGGGCAGTAATGCCAGTTGGTGAGCTCTCTCTCTCTCTCTCTCTCTCTCTCTCTCTCTCTCTCTCTCTTATATATATATAGCATAAATTTAAAGCAGATAGATAGATAGATAGATTCCTCATGAACCACACTCCTTACCCGTAGGTGGCGGTAATGCACCTTAAGTTGTTTGCCAACTGCCAATAAATTTCAAGAAGAAAATATTTCGGTCACCAGTTCACCCCTCTTCTAATAGTGTTGTTGATTTTGTTGGAGAAAAGGAAAAAAAGAAAACCTTTTAGATCCATATTCAGTACAATCATATTTAGACAATAAGCACTATAGATATGTCCAAGTTTATACAGATGGTTCAAAAAAACTCAAATAGCAGTAATGGGGTGTCATCCATTGTTCCAGAATTCAATATTAAAAAATGTAAAAGAATTACTGATGGAGTATCAGTTTATACAGGAGAGATGATGGGAATCATTTTGGTTTTAGGATGGATCGAGGAAGTTCGTCCACTGAGATATATAATATGTTCTGATTCAAGTTCATCATTATATTCATTAAAAAATAATCATTCTATTAGTAGACCAGACCTTTTATTAATAATTATTAAATTATTAATAATTTAATAATATTTAAAAATATATTTTAATTATTTTTTTTATTATTAAAAAATTAATAATTAAAAGTTATTAATTTATATAATTCAGGCAATGGGTTTATTAGTTGTATTACATGGGTACCATCACATGTAGGAAAAAAAGGAAATGAGTTGGGAGACAAATATGCAAAACAAGCTACAAAAAATAGTTATATTGATATATTGGTACCAACCAATATATTGATATATTGGTTGGTACCAATATATCAATATAACTATTTTTTGGGAGTTGGGAGACAAATATGCAAAACAAGCTACAAAAAATAGTTATATTGATATATTGGTACCGGTACCAATATATCAATATAACTATTTTTTGTAGCTTGTTTTGCATATTTGTCTCCCAACTCATTTCCTTTTTTTCCTATCATAGATTTGATTTCTTCTTTACTTAATGGTTTAAGTAAAGAAGAAATCAAATCTATTATTAAACAAAAGGTTAAGGAAAGATGGCAGAAGCAGTGGGAAGAAGATAGAACTGGTAGGTGGCTTTACAGTATTCAAAGAAAAGTTGGTGCAATGAGGAGAACAGGACGAAATAGAAAAGAGGAAACCATTATATCCATATTACATTTTGGTCATACAAGGTTAAATAGCACATTATTTAAAATGGGAAAACATCCAACTGGAAATTGTGATTTTTGTCTTCAAGAAGAGACAGTAAAACATGTTTTGTTGTTCTGTTCTATTCTGTTGAGAGAAGGGAATTAGTATGTTGATTACAAGAAAAATAAATTACAGTTAAATATACAAGATATTTTGGACAAAACTTCTACTTCTGAATATTTTTGTGATTTAATAAATTACCTTAAGAAAACGAAATTAATAGAAAGGATATGTTTGTTTTTCTGTGGGAGAATATATATGTAGCATCCCGATCCACACTCCATTCCAGTAGATGGCGGTAATGCACATCAGTAAGTTGCTTGCCAACCGCCATAAATAAAGAAGAAGAAGCTATTTCGGTCAGCTGACACTAGAAGTAATGTGACTCGTTGAACTGGGAAGCTGTTGACGAGAAAGAAATGGTTCAATCTTTCCCATCTTATTATTCAGATATCTTTATCAAGGCAATTTAAACCGGTCAAACACTATTCTGTAACTGTGAGGAGATGTTGGATGGACAGAACTCCATAGAGGTGCTGGTTATTCCTGAGAACCAGCACTGTGGTCAGCTTGCAGACATCCAGAAAGCCGAGCTGTGTCCTGCGGGCTCCCTCCTCTGCTGTCTTGGGGTCTCGGGCCAGCTGTTGGTGTGGGACCCTGGGGATAGAGAGGCCCCTCCGGCTGCATCGGACGGCTGCTTTGTAGAGTGAGTTCTGACTGGTCTTCACTTCCCGTGTTTGTGAAACAAGATTTGTAATGCAATTTACTGCTGACTAAACGGCTTTTATGCTCTAACCGAATCGAGACAGACAATAGTTTTCAACAGTGACCCATCCTACAATAAAATCTTTCTCTAAAATCTTTTTTAGCAATACAAATGTAAGACTCGTGCTAAGTCATGTGCCATGTACGTTTATTTCACACAGCTGCATTCAAACATTTTTTTCTGCAAAGAATGGTGCGAAATTCTGGTAAAGTCTTAATAAAGACACAAATAGTACTGTTATAAAATAATAGATTCCGTCAACACTACCAAATAAAATTCATAAATCTTTTGAAACCTGTCCTGTGGTCAAAATTTGTTTGCCGTTTATTCAGTGAAGTTGCACATGGTGTAGGTAGTGTAAAAGTTACAGAAGTAATGTAACTGAGTAAATGTAAATACTTACTATATGTGACCTGGACAGAGTCTGTCACTGCTGGATTGATTTGTCTCTTATTTGTAGTTTTGTTGAATACAAAATCAACTACTGAAGTCTCTTTTTTTAAGGGATGTAGTATGTATCAAAATCATATCCAAATTAAATACTTCATGGAATTGCAGATAGTAGTGCTTATTCTGCAGATAAAAAAAATAACTAACTTTTCCCTGTTTATAGTTTCTGCTGGGAGGAGGCGACTACAAGCATTTTGGGAGTCAGCAGCTTTAATTTGTTGGCTGTTGGATCACAGGGTGACCTAACGCTATTCGAGGCTGAAGCAGAACAATCCACCCCAGTTTCTTTACTGACTGTGCAAAAGTGTAATGTAGATAATCTGCTGGAAATTGTCAAAGAGAGCGACAAAAGTGAGTACTCAGTTGTTCTTACCTGCTGATTTTTGTTTCAAAAGTCTTGATGTTAACTGGTTGACAGCCAAAAAATTGTCTGGGGTTTTTCAACTCTCTTAGGGTCATTTTGATGAGCTGAATCCAGAAATCACATTGGTTTTGCTGAATCAGGTCAACTTTCTGAACCATAGCGCACCATGAGCATCAAATGCTTGACTTGTTCTCACATCTGAATCGGTTTCCTGAGAATCTGATCAATGAGTGATGAGGAGAGATTCCATCAGGACAGAAAAGAGATGGAGAATTTTACACAATGAAGACGTAATGTTCAATTCACATGTACTTACCTTTAGTAGTGTTTGTTGCACACTTAATGATCAGTCAGTGTGCTTTTTCGCAGGTTCTTTATTTTGAGGAACGCTGTTAAAACAAGAGCGACAGTGAGCGCCTCCGCTGACCAGCCGTTGCTGCGCTTAATTGCCATTGGCTCTCCTCACAAACAAATATTTACAATCTAAGTGAAAAAAGAAATATTTACAATATAAGTCAAAGAATTGTTCATGCAAAACTTCCACAAATATATACTGCTCAAAAAAATAAAGGGAACATTTCCCTTTAATTTTGTGTGTGGCTCCAAATCCAGGCCTCCGTTGGTTAAT
>NW_006800540.1:10036-27918 GCF_000485575.1 Poecilia formosa
TTAATAAAAACACTGTGTTAGGTAAATTTGTTTCTCCTAAATAAAAGAAATATTAACAGAAATTAACTGATAATGTCACATAAATGTCATCAATTTAGTTAGATCAGATTTCTCAAAAGCAAATTAGAATAAAAACCCGATTGAGAAAAATGGATGTCATTTATGGATTCAGCGGTGCAAAACAATCCTAATTCAGTTGAAAAAAACAGACAACTTCCAAAAAAAGTTTTTTGTAACTCGGTGTTATGCTCTTGTTGCCAGGTGTGTGTGAGCTGGTGTCTGTACAGGTCTTGTCCTTTATGGCCAACCAGTGCTGTGTACTGGTAAACAGTGACTGGATTCTGCAGTTGCAGTGGGAACAGGCGTCACAAGAACCAAAGAAGGTCTCCTGCTGCAGAATCCAGCTAACGACCAGTGACAGACATACTGCTGTTCACCACTGTGTCTTTGCAGAGACCTTATTTGTCCTCAGCTCCAGTGGACTCATTTGTATCCTGCAAAAAGCCTCTTATACTGACAGTAAAAATGCTGCTTTGAAAAACTGCAGAAGTTCTGTCTCCTCATAATAAAGCAACAGCCCCAAGCTAGCACAACCGGTGGAAAATTAAAGAAAACAATAATCATGTAAAAAGCTTGTCCTAATCCTGGGAGCAGCATTCAGAATAGAATATGTTATGACTGCTTTTAAAATTTTGGATATGGCTGGAAAAAGAATATGAGTAAAGAACATACACACTGCAGCTTTAAACCAGGTTTGTGAAAGAAACCCTGGATATAATAAATGCGATGTGATGTGACTGATCTAAAAAAATAAAAATAAAAAAACGGATTGCCATTTTATAGTTTGTTAGTGTGTGAAACAATGCATTTCTGCCCAAAGAGTGTTTTCCCTAATCAGTCCACCCGATCAGATGTGTATGCCATTACTGATGGCTCTCTGCTGGCCAGCATCGACATTCCTTCCTACCTGAGCTCTGGTTGGCCGGATGGCGGCCTGACTTCCTCTTCACTCTCTTCCTCCTCCTCCTTCTGTCTTTTCCATGTGTCAGCAGATCTCTGCACAGCTGTAGCTGTAACTCAGTCTCATGCAGCAGTCACCGTTAACCTTAACCACTACTTCAGGTACAGAAGTCAGTTCTCTGTTAATGTTTTCTAATTGCTTTGTTTACAGCAGTGATGTATGGCATTCCTCCTTAAGGTCTACTGTAGACTTTCCTTCATGTGTGTTACTCCCTCACTCTGTGAAGATGATAGGGGCATTTGGGTGACAGTGATATTTGCTCTTTGTCTAAAAGATTGAACACATGTTGATGCATACATATAGAACTGATTTGAAAAACATTGCTTTGTTACTTTCTCTCAGTAGATTAAGATCACGATTGATCATAGATTTAGTGTGAGACTAAGTTTATGTGTAGCAAAAATAAGGATATGATTTGGCATCTTGTTTTAACACTTAGCATAGTGGCTGGTAGACCATGAGCCTTTGGGTTTTAATTATAACTCTGTCTTTTTGACTCAGCCCCGGCTCCAGAGTAGTTTAGCTAAGTTGACATAGTAAATGGATTTTTAATTTAATATGAATACATAAACAAACTTCCTTTCAAATAAGAATAGCCATATTTATTAATACAAAATAAACAATAATGATGTAAACAGTGACATGGAGAAATGTTTTCAACCTCTGAAGACAATTTCTTTAAATGCAAACTCATTCTACACAAGTAAGTACTATAGCGCATTAGGGCCATTGTAGGTAGAAAAAAAGGAGTACATTTCCACTGAAAAAAACTTTCCAGAAAAAAAATAAAAACATTTTTGAGCTGAGCAAAAGTTGAAAATTTGCTAGAAAGAACCTCAAAAAGTTTGAGATGCATCTCAGAATTCTTTTTCTTTCTTTCTTTCTTTCTTTTTTTTTTAATTTCCATGTTTTCTTGAAAATGTCAGTTTTTTTTCTAGCAATTTATGTTTTCTTTTTTAAAAAAAAATCTACAATGGCCCCCTAATACACTGTAAGATACGGAGCCCTCCAGGGGACATGGGGAATTTTTTTTCTGTTGCGTTTCCTCGCAAAACTTTTGCGTTCCTTCGCAAAGGTTTTGCGTTCCCTCGGAATAATCTACTGATCAGTTCATGCAGCATAATTGAATATTGTAAGCCTTTTTACGGTGGCCGCCGTACTTTCTGCTTTAATACAAGCTTATAAGGTTTTTCCATGGACTATTGAGTTATTATCGCGGGGTAATAAGTCATCTGATTGTGTCTCTATTGTGCTCGTAGTCTGAATTGTTTAAAGGGCTGCTGTCAGTGCCGTTCCATCTTAGCCTTAATAGACATAAACATGCAGTAAATAAATCGATTTTCAATCAGTTTTTTGCACCAAAGCGTTAATAATAATAAACACGTTTTATTATTATAAAACACAGCAAACTAATGGTGGTAGACGGCCCCACTGGATTAACTCAGGGAATCTCATCTGTCCGTGTATCGATCAACTCCTAACCTCTTCTTTGTTCTGTCACAATTATCGATTTATTTAATTTTTATTATCATGCTCCAAACTTTCCGAGGACTGACCACCCAGCTCACCCGCTTCCTCATACACACAGAGCCAGCAGCCAGTAACCTTCCCATTCATACTTCATGACAGTCACGCCCACATCGACACGCCCACCACCAGGTGTCAAAGCCGCTGCTCTTGTCATATCAATAATTACTTATTTCATTCATATGGCTCTTACAGAGCCTCAGTGAAAACATGTTTATTATTATTAACGCTTTGGTGCAAAAAACTGATCAGTAGATTATTGCGAGCGAACGTAAAACCTTTTGCGAGGGAACGCAAAAGTTTTGCGAGGGAACGCAAAAGAAAAAAATTTCCTCATGTCCCTTACTACGGAGCCTGGAGGGCTCCTTAGTAAGAGCAGGATCAGTTAATGATATTATTCAAGTAAAAGTAAAAAAGTACAGTGCAGTAAAACAACTCTTATAAACTCCCTTGGTCCTGGAGCAGTTTTGACAATGGTTGGAAAATATTTTAGCTGCTCCGTTACTAAAAAAACAACCTTCTGGTTTGTTGCACGTTAATAAAGTAAAACTGTCTTCCAGAGAACACCCAGAACACCTCCACTGTGTTGGCCCCAAGTCTCCTTCCTCACTTCAGCCCAAGGATCCAGGAGACCAGGACGCCCTGTCCAGCTCCAGCTCCAGTTTTGCTGCTGTTGGTTCTCCATTCAGTGATAACCGGTACAACCACTGATGACAGACTGTCCTTTTATGATGCAGCATACGTTTACTGTCCACTTGAAAACAATACTGTTGTAATGGATTCAGTACTGATCCTACACATGCACACAAATATCACACTGAGGAACTTTTCTCCAAACAAACTTGAACCACTCATGAGTGACGTTCCAAAATTTCCATTAAATGACAAATTAATATAAAAGAAAAACAAATATTGTACACAGTATTTTGAAATAAGTATGCATAACAAAGTTTTAAAAAAAATAAGTTTATATTTTGGGGATGTTGTACCTCTAACCAGATGGTCATAGCTCTTTCTTTGAGTTGAGGATGTTGAACATGTCTGACAAATTGTCCTGTGCCTTTCAGATTAATGATTAATGACTTTGAGGATATCCGGTCTTTCTTTTCTTCTTTTAGTGCCTGGGACACTTGTCTAGCATCCATGTATGCCAGAGCGCAGCAGGCTGCTTATCCCTCATCCCCCTCTAAGTCAGCAGGAATTCCATGGTTCCACTCGCTCCCCCGCTTGCCGTCCCACCCAGCTGCCAGGTCCTCCCACAGCAGAGTGCCTCCCAGTGGGGCGATCGTCACCTTCTCTGTCCCTGACTCATCTACTCCTTCTCTTCTTGCCGTTTCTGAGTTCTCTGCACTTTTGACCTTTGTTGCTCCTGGCAACACACACACAACAGTGGCATTATGGGAAATGGAGTCTGGGAGAATGAGCTACCACCAGGCAGAAGGAACGGCTGTGCCGGTGCAGCACAGTGGAGAGAGGCAGCACAGACTGCTGTTGAAGAGTAAGCTAAGCAGTGGCACAGTATTTATTTTTTTATATCTTCCACTGGTGTATCTTATGTACACATTTAACAACTTAGCCATTGAAATGCCATTTTAAAGGGGAAAAAACAAACAAATTTAACACCAATTTACAACCCTTTGTGTACAGTTTGTATTTATCTCCAATGTTTCCTGGGCAGTTTGCAAACATTTGTATTAAAATAATATAGGAATCAGACAATGTTTGTTTTAAAACTACAGAGATTGATTATCCTGCCAGAACTAATTAACACGTCATCACTCCACCTTCACATTGACGTGTGTTTTTCTTCAGAGTCAGGTGTGTTCCAGATCGTGTTTTCCATGTCCCAGCAGGATTTATTAAGCAAGCTGATGTTGTTTGGCAGTGCAGCAACAGTGGACACAGTCTGTCACCTTAACAGCTGGGGCCATTGCTCCATTCCCTTCCATGCACTGCAAGTAGGCATCTCATTCTACTTACAAAAAAAAATTGATTTATCGATTGATTTCCTCTGTGTTGCTTCTTTGCTTTTTGTTTTGCATGCAGACTGGACTGAAAAACCGACAGCTTGACACAGTAGATTTATACCTGAAAAGTAAAGAAAATGTCCTGAACCCATCAGCAACAGCTGGTTTTTCTGAGCAGTTGGCAAACTCCAAACCGAGTCTCAAGGACAGTAAGTACTCAAGAAGACTTGAACCACGACGATGTGTAAACTAACATCTCGCTCTTTGCTTGGACTCTGCTGTTATCTACTACCAACAAATGGAAAAAGGTTTACTGAAGCCTTAGAGTTTTGATGGAAAGCTTTCAAGTGTCTTATATATTTGTTAAACCATATTGAATATGGTGAAGAAACAACTTAAAACGGAAGTTTGATCAAGTCAGAAGTTTAATGGCATCATTTGTAGCTTTTACTATATTTAATACAAGTCATATTTTACTTTAAATTATGGACTCAGTTGAATATTTCATAAATGAAAATGGCTTGGCCAAAAAAGATGGCAATGTTTTTGGCAGCACCCTTTTCAGCAGTTACTGCTAGCAGCAAGCAATGTTTGAACTGCAAAAGAAGACGTCCATATTTACTGACAGGGATTTCAGTTTTAAAGTGTCTGTTTTCCAAATTGTGGTTTTCACATCTTCTACATTAAACATAAACATAAACAAATTAAACATACAAACTCAAGAAGGGTTTTTAAACAATAGTTAAAATTTTCTCTGCCATTTTCAGACCTTTTAGCTTCATTTGAGTTATCCTTTTGAGGAAAACACTTTTTTTTAGAAGCCTTATTTTTGTGAACTCTGATCTGATGTGATGGAGCAAAAGGCTCCACTTTTTTCATTATTCCAGAAAATTAATCTCCCAAGATGGTTCATTAATTTTCAGATTTTCAACTGTCCAATTTTCAGATTGGGCAATTGTTGCCCTGACCTAGTATTTGTGAAATGTTTATTTGACACTGTTATTAAAAGTCTGCAGAATTCCTTCATTTAATAATTCCTTTGTAATGTTTTCATATTCTATCAAATTTATATATCAGTTTTTGCTATGATTATTTTAAATCATGTTTATATAAAAAATAAAAAAAACAAATCATGTTCATTGATATTGAACAGTTGATATTCCATACAATTGACATTGTATGGAATTACTTTTTTAAAGGTTTTTGGAAGCTAACTTAAAGGTAGAAAAATTTGCAATGGTCATAGTCGTAACGGCCTATTAGGAGCTGATTGGAGATCCATGCATAACCTATGTATGATGTATATTTGTGTTTCTGAATGTAAACACACATGGCTGTCCTTGAGTTTTTGTTGGCTTATTTCCATGTAGGTGTCCAGGAGTTGTTGCCTGCGTTGGATTTGTTGTGTTCAGCTGTCAGAGAGCTAAGCAGTGAAGCTCAGAGCCGACAGTTCTCTGAGCAGCTGCTCAACCTCACCATGAGCTTCATTAACACACAGCTCCGCTCTGTGCTCCTCTGGTCGCACCGTAAGGCAAACACAGCTCACAGTTACTTCACTTTACTGATATGCTTTTTCACTATTTGGGATTCAGAGAGCTGGAGGTGTTTTGTTGTGCTTGCAGATGAGCAGTCAGATGTGCAGAGCAATGTTGAAGTCCTGGGTAAGTATGTCACAGAGTTGAGGGGTTATATGAAGAGATTCCCCTGGGCTTCAGGCGACTCCACATCTGATGCTAGTGCTCCTCTCCAGGGAGCAAAGAGTGATGAATGGGAGCAACTTTCAACTGAGGTGACGTTCCAACTTGTATTTTATTTGTTGTAGTATGAATCATTAGAAAAACATAGTGTACCTTTTGTATTTTGTGTTGTCATCAAGTATGTAATTATCAGACTGAACTTGCTTTGCAGGAAGTTATCCATCAGTCCATCCTGACCAATCAGATCCCCAGAGCTCAGGCCGTGATGTGGAGACAGAACCGGCCTGAAAAGCAGCTGGCAGCTCTGAGGATGGTGGGCCTGCGCCAAGTTTTGCTCTGCCTGCAATGCAAGGACCTAAAGTCTGCCAAAAAATTCCTGACCAACATGGTAAGAACACTAATCCAACTGGAAGCTAACACACAGCTTGTAGGAATATTTTCATAAAAAAAAAAAAATCTTTCTTTATTCTGGGATTTAGCAACTAAATGTAGTTTTCCTGACTGACATGAAATGGACAATGTGGAAAAAGGTTAGGGCTACATGCTGTATAAGAAAATGTAAGGTTTGTTTTTTCAAATATAATTATTTTTCTGAAATGTTCAGTAATGGGGAAATACTTACTCTGCAAGTTTGACCTTGCTGAGTAACACAAAACCTGTTATTCCCAGGACTCCTTGAATTTCTAACATATAGGATCTTGAACCCACTAAGCGACTGAGAGAGACGATGACAGCACAGAAAGTTTACAGATTACATGACATTTATTAAGAATTCAAACAGCAATAATTATATTGATTTTTATTTCTTTTTTTAAACTCTGTTCTCTAATCTGTTGAAAAGACACATTGTTTTGTTGGGTAGAGACTGAAATTACAAGATTATTGTGCTGAATATTTTTTTTTACCCAGATCATTTCTATTATTTCCACATGCAAAAAATCCTAGAAATTAAATTTTTTTACTTTTTATCATCCTTTTTGGAAATAAGCTGATGATTGTTGAGCTAAATCCTTACCAGTAATTTTCCTAAAGAGGTAAACTGCAACATTTTGTTGTCTGCAGGGTCTCAGTGTAAAGAAAGAGCTTCACAACATCTGCCTTTATACCAACAACAAAGGTCTCCGGGAATTGTTGGTGAGTCACGATTCTTACAACAAACACCAAATGAGACGTTACCTTTATGTGAGAGTTAACCAGGATGTTTTGTTTTTGGTACCTTTTGTACTTGAACATGATTTTGTTATTGCTTTTTATATGTTTTAACACATACTGTGAATAAAGTGCTGTCATAGTCATTCTGATTTTTCTGTGTTCAAAGCCTCTGGCACCTTGCCGGCTCAAACCTGCACTTGTACAGGAGCATCTAAAGAAGTTTAAATATTCACAAAGCTTATTTATTTTAGTAAGTCAGTCACAAAAATTAAACTCATCTATAGCTTCATTACCCACAGTGATTTATGTTGTTTATTTCTGTTAATTTGCATAACTTTGTCGTACTGTTAATAAAAACAGTGGACAGGGCTAACATTATGGAACAAAAACCTGCTCAACATATGCTTTACCTCTAGTTTAAATCTTTTAAATCAAAGATTTTAAAAAGCAGCTTGTTTTCGAAGGCCTTGTTGAAAATTCGACCTTCATATCAAGGGCGTAGGAACAAGTCTGTCATTGGGGGGGACGCATATCGGAAACCTGACAGATCAGTAAATAGCTTGAGCAGAATTGTCAAACAATTATGCCATCCAGGGCCGTGCAGGGACCACTAAAGGGGCAGGTGCTCAAAAAAAAAGGGCACATCTAACCGCCTTCTAGGACAGAATATTAACAAAGCCACAAAGCTTTCAGAGTTTAATAAACAATGATAATTTACAAAATGATAAGATATACAATCAAGGCTAAGGAAAATCTCTATATAGAGCATACAACTATGCATATGTAAGATATTTTATTAGTAATTTCTTTCTGCAGGTCTATTTTGTTATAAGAAAGTATTGCCATATTCAAACCCGCAATTTAGCAGGACATGTAAATCAGAGCTGGACCACCAGACATATTTTATCTTTACAGAATTACACTATTAAAAATGTAAACAAGGACACAATGCAACCTTTTAGTGTACTGTAATCTATAAAAAGAGCTGCATGTTTGCTACACTTGCAGTGGAGATGAAGATGGTCCATTCAGGAAAGCAGAGCTGCATCAAACTTTAACGTGGAACTGCAGAAAAAAAAACTAAAGCAAAATTTTAATTGTTAATGCATGTCACCATGAGAAAAGCCTACTGAGTTTTGATTAAAAAACTTTTAAAAAAAAATTAAAATCACACATTTTTATAACATGAAGTGAAAAAAATTATTTGCAAAACAAACTTATTTGCACGTCAGAAATATTTTCTTGCTATTCTAAGTTTCTATTGTTTGTGACTCAAAGTTTTGCTTGTGATTCTCACATGAAAAGATTTCTGAGTGCAAATAAAAGTTTATGTTTGGCAAATAACTTAAGTTCACGAGACAAAAATTAGTTATTTAATTTAAAAAAAAAGTTTTTTTAAACAAAATGTTTTGTTTTTAAAAAAGAAATCATTACAGTTCCAAAAGTTTTGATTACAATTTTATTGTAATAGGTTAGTTTTTTTTTTCATTGAATAATTGGGAAAACATTTTTTACTTTATACTCTGTGAACCAGACCCTAAACTTACTTAAAGTCTGGATTGAGTTTTTTCCCCTTCATTAATGACACACTTTTATTGCATACATTATATCCATCATGGTAATTCAGGGTGAGTTATTTTTAATTCTAAATGAATATCCTTGTTGGACTTTTATGTAAGTGCTATTCTCCTTCAAGATACATTTACCTAATGCTAGAATAAATGGAATGTACATTATGCAGCAAAGGAAATTAGAAGATCGGACATATCTCCTTTATGGAGATGATCGGTTTTAGACGGGCGATGTGCCCCTGTTCCATAAGCGATACTGAAGAATGACTGATTTCATTAACGATACAGGGAAGAAACTTTTTAGTTATCTAGCTTTGCTAGCAAAGTCGTTAGCTAGCAGCTAGCTAATAGCACAACAGCAGCCTAATGTCTGTATGATAAAAATACTGAATCGATAGATAAGAACAGTTTTTCCTCACCTGGCTGTCTCCTCCCGCTCAGTAGTTCTTCAGAGAAAGGCAGACGCAGAGGCCTGTCAGTGTCTGTTGTATTTCATTACCTCTCTGCTTAAACCGCTGAAGCAGAAACGATACTTCAAAGTTTTCTGTCATCTGACAAGTAGCAAGTCTACTCCACTTTATTCACCAAGAACGTTTTTTTTAATTCACCAAAAACTGTTCTGTAATCTGGAACGTTCGCTACGTTGAGCTCCAGTTAGCCGCCTTATCTCACTGCGTGAGAGGCAACTGCGTCATGCGTCACGGGCAAAAGGTCAAAGGAAATGGGGCGGGGAGGGGGCACTTATGTTTTTACAAAAAAAAAACAAAAAAATAATAATTTTAGTACATGTTATTATGTGTCAGAAGAGGGCTTAGAAAATACCAAAAAAAAAAAAAGTTTGACCAAAGGGCACTTGGGGGCAAGGAGCAAAAGGGGCAGGTGCTCAAGCCCCCCCAGCCCCTCCCTCTGCACGTGCCTGATGCCATCAACACATCAGTAATGCATTACTCTAATCTGACCCTTGTTTCAGTAACAAGTATTCTAACATGTTACTATTTACAATCCAATAATCAGATTAAAGTTATGCATAGTATATAATGACCGTCATTCCAGGATGAACACTCACTTTAGCATTTGCCTCACACAACTAGCAAGCTAAATACTATGGTAACACAGACAGGCTACCAGATTCTGATATATTTTATTGGTCAAAAGACATTTGATTATTAGTCAAAATGCATTGATATAAATTGACTGGCAATTGAACTGGTTCTACCTCTTTCTAAAACCAAAGTAGAAAACAACTCATAAAATAGGACTCGGCAGTTTTAAACTCAATACAGCAATTTGACCAACAAAAATAAAATCTAAGCAAGTTTTGTTCTTCTTTAACAACTCTCTACATCAGTGCAACAGTTTGATCTACAAAATAAATAAAAATTATACTTTTCACGTCTAACAGACACCTTATCTCCTCACTGTTAACTCAGTCTCACTTTCCAGCNACAACTTAATTTTCAGATGTATACATTATTATACATCTCAACTCTATTTACTGTGTAGCAAAAATTTTCACTAATTTATTTTTAAACCTCTCCTCAAGCACTTTTCTTATTGTCTCCTGTAATTAATATAATTTTTAATATAATTAATATAATTTTTCATATCTTTACACTCTGAAACTCCACCTGGCTCTCTTATGTCTTCCCTGACCTGCTCCTCTCATAATAAAATAGTTTAGCTTATTTAAAAATTAAAAACGGTTAATACATATTTCAATAAACTAAATTAAGATCTCTCCAGAGCTTCTTCACCTTTCTTCAACATCATTCTAGCACTGCTGTTCTCCTAAATATCTAAATAATATAATATATAAATACATGTTAAGTGGTCGAGTATGATCAGATGTTGTTCACTTTAAATAATAAAAAGGCTAATTTCGCTGTTGTTTCAGTCTCATTCTAAATCATTGTGACTAGACTAGCTAACTTTTAAACAAAGTTAGCAGTAAAATTTTGGACATGTGACTATCCCAGAATTAAAACGGCTTAACCTAAAAGATTTAGTTCTATATATGAAAGTAAACTGACAACAAGATGTTATAAACGAGCGATATTCATGGCAACATTCCTGACAGACAGTTTACCTCATTCAAACGGAGTTTCTGACTCCGTCTGCTGCTGCCTTTACTCTGAGCCGTTCAGAAGAGGGAGGGGGAGGAAGCGCTCTGCTGAATGCGCTGTTGTGATAAAATAAATAAAATAAACGAGTGGAAGATTTTAAAATTCTTCGCAACAGCGGTGAAATTATTGGTGGGGGACGAATGTGACTCTCTCCAATATTGGGGGGGACATGTCCCCCCCGCTTCCTACGCCTATGCTTCATATTATTTGGGGAGCCCTGGTTTTAACAAATTTTTCTATTCTATAGATTGGCCATGCTGGTTTGGTCTTTGTAACTCTGTGTTCTATCCATCAGGTAGAGGATCTGTCAAAGCACAGTTCTCTGACTGAAGAAGAGCTGGAGGGTGTCTCATTCATCTGTGAGATAGAGAAGCTTGGCCTGCTGCCTGCTGTCTCCTGCCCAGCTAATCCCCTTTCACAACGGTACAGATGCTGCATTTCTTTCCTCGTTATTTGTAGTATTAATGTGCGTCTCATATGGCCACCAGAACAAATAAAAACTAAATAAGAAAAAATGAAATATGCCAAAAAAGCAAATACAAGTATGGAAAACAGTGGTTTAAAATTATAAAGGTAAGAAATTTAGAACAAATAAAACAATTTTCATACAGACTTATATTTTAAGCTAGATGCATTTTGTGGAAATGTATCTAGTGTATGTATCTAATGATAAAAATAAATGATTTTCATTATTCTGTTGTTTTTGATCTTTTACCTTAATGTAGCTTAGAAATTCTAAGCTACATTATTTTTATGATACCTCTGTGGTTTTATGGTGAAAGTTTTCAATTTTTTATCCTTACATATTTAATAGTTTTTTTTTTGTCACCCAGTTCATTTCCTTCATACTTTTAAATTTGATCACCCTAAAATTTCCACAATATTTTCTTTGGAAATTACAGAAGAATTTCTGATGGATTAAATTTACATTGTCAGTGTTGATACAGATGAAGTCTGTGTTTTGACCTTTGTAAAAAAAAAAAAAAAACATGTTCCAGGTTACCTCAGATGATTCATAAGGAGCTAGATGGTGAAGAGGTGGTGAAGGAGTTGGTGGGACAGAGTTCAAAGGAGGAAGGAGAACTCTGGAGGAACCTCCGACTGGACTGGGTGAAGACCTGGGATCAGAGCTGCCAGACGGCTGTTCGCTTATCCAGGCTGCAGCACATAGGTCAGGCTACAAGTCAAAGCAAAACTAGAATGGCTCTGTGGTGCTGCAGCATACAAATGCACAACAAACATCTGTCTCTTTTATCAGAGCTGAGCTGCTGTGACCCTGCATTGTTGTGGCATTACCTGACTGCTTTTCACCACCATCAGAAGGTGGTTGACTGGATTCACAATCAAAGGACCTTCGGCTCCCCCTGTTGGCCTGACATAACTCCTGAGATGGTCAACAATAACACAGTGTGCAGCATCTTCTTCAAGGAGAACATCTTGGACCTTCTAGCTAGGTATTAGATCCTTGTGTTTTAAGTTAAAGTTGTTGAAAAGAGAACAAATAAAATCACCCACACACACACACTCACACACACTATGCCTGCGTTTGGCCTATTTTGATCATATGTTAGGATGTGGGATGTTAATTAATTGTTAATCAATTGTTAATTGATTAACCCAAAATTATTTATTTTTTTTTGAGTGGAAGTTAACAATATTTTAATTTTTTCTGAAGAAAAGTATACACACAAATCAAGACAGTTTCTTTCAATTTGTTGTATTTTCATATAGATATCCTATACTCACCTATTGAAAAGCAATGATGTCTTGCTCACATCACACATAACAGCAGGCTTTATGTCCACACCTCTTTCTGTTTATTGCTTATTTTAGTGACAACTACAAAATAACAAAAAGGTGATCCATTCACCAAATCTGACAGATCATCAGTAGAGCAGATGTTTAAATGAGCTAATCTACCACAATGATGATGATCGCAAAATGAACATTAAGCCTAAAAACATAAAACTGTAATGGACTGAATGTTCTTTTGGAAATGTTTGAGTGTTTTTTTTTCTGAATTCTGAAACATACACTGAGAAAAAAGTGGTTTTGAGTTGTTATTGAGCGGTTTTCCTGCATTATTTTCCCTTTTGTCAAAATTTGAGTTTCAGGCTGTAGATCACTTCATCCCCAAACATTCTGCCTCATTTAACTATTAATGCCTTCTGCCACCACAGGAAAGGTGTGTTTATCCCAGATGAGATGTCAGATTTGGAGCAGCTTCTATGGCGACTAGCTCAGGGTGCTGGGTTGATGACATCATCCCCCCCCGTATCTCAGTATTGCTCCCCTCTCTGCCTTAACTTACACAGTGTTTTCATTGCATTGTGCCTGGAGCATAATCTTCAGTACCTGCTTTATACCTACCTGGAGCACTACAGGTACAGAACTGCTGTTTAGTTTTGATTCAATACATGTTTCTGTTATTATGCAAAGCATCAGTTTTGGGTCCCCTTTCCACAGACTGACGCCCAGAAACTGCCCCCTCCTTACCGATCAGAACCTGCTGGGGAGTCATCCCTGGTTTGAGATGATGGTAAAGACCCAGGAGATAACCAGAGACCTGTCAGGTACCCATAGTGGATGTGCTGCACTGATAGGATCAAGCTTCTCTTCAGAGGTCATGATTATAAAAAAAAAATAAAAAATTAATACATAAGCAAATAAATGTTTGGAGATCTGTTTTCCACATATTAAAAACTACATTCATGTCACTATTGCAGTTAAGAACGCAACAAACCTCTTTCATGTGTCTTTAGACACCACATAACTCAAAAAGTAAATATCAGGAAAAACTATTTCTAAAGAAATTTCATGACCGTACATTTTCTGTCTTTCTCTCTCTTTGTTTGTAGAACCAGAACCCATGTTCCAGGCGAGTCTGACCAGCGCTCAGGTGCTGCTACCTGGCAGCCTGGCCTCTCTGAGCAGCTTACTGTTTGAGGGACACAGTCTGCTGGCACTGGCTTCCATCATGTTTGCTCATGGTGGAATTGATAAGGTAAATATGCTTCAGCTAATCAAAACTTCTTCCCTTATTTTATCTTATTTCTGAAAGCTATAATATAAATTGTTATAGAAAAAAACTATAACAATTTTTTCTGTTAAAACTGCTGTAGTTTTAACAGAAAATAATAACGGCAATAATCACAAAATATCACTGTTATATAATAATGCAATATAAACACCATGTTATATAGGGTGTGTATATATTAATATTAATCCTGTGTATATATTAATATACACACCACTACAGGAAAATGAATAGTTGTAATAATATGTTTATTTCATAAGTATTTTTCAGATCACTCACAGTGGTGCCAGTTACTGATCTTTAAGAAACCTGACCTGCCGACTCTGATTTTGGCCGATACAGATTTTTTGTTTGTTTGAAATGTTTCTATATATGGCAAAAAAGTTGCTGAGTCGGTAACAGTGGAGTGATTAATATTAACTGCAAACATGCAGACATGACTTGGTGTACAGGGTCAAACCTCTGTCACAGCAAAACAAAAGGGCACAGCGGTTGGTTTTTAAACCTTTGCTGGGGTCGATAAGATCGACTTCACATGTAGGTATCGGTGCACTGCTAATTTCAACATCTTCCATCAACATAGATGCCATGGATTTTGTGGCTCACTATGAAAACTAAAACACAAATACAAACATATTTATGTAAAAGAACATGGGCTGGTAATATAAATGAAATATAAACAAAACGTACCTGGCTTCTTTCACTGTGTGTGTTCCAACATATGAATGTTCTGAAGTCTTTTGTCCTTAAAGACAGACATCGAGTGTAACCTAAAATCCTGCTGACAGTAAGTTGTTGTTTTCTGGCCATTTGTGCTGTGTTCAGTTTCTTTGTTTATCACAATTTTGCTTTGATCAATTTAAGTTAACAAGGTGGGCTGCCTGACTATCGTCTGCCACAATTGTCAGTTTCAGTCAATTGCTTTTTTAAATCCCTTTTTTTTTGTTTTTTTTGTTTTGTTTTTAGTAGTCACATTATCTGCTAAATATTTTACCACTGAACAGAACTGTGCTTTTATGCATAGGTTGTGGCTCGGGGACAGAGTTCAACATGTTTGGAGGGGACTGTTGACCCCCAGCTCCTGAAGATGGCACTGGCCCCTCATTACAAGCTGAGAGCCGCCCTCTTCCCATCTGCGAATGGCTCATTCTCTGACATCTTCATTTATCACCTTCTCCAGGTAGACACACAACCCTTTATGAAATAAAAAAATGCTGAAGTAATCTATTGGAGATTGCTTCAGCATTTAGCAAAGAAATATAGTTTGTGGAAAAGTTAAAATAATACCAGGTGATATCACATTGTAAAAGCTGATTATCTCTTAATGTGTCCCATAGTAATCCTTAATGGTTATCTATCCTAGTCACTTCACCCTCTTGACCCATCCAGGCTATTTAGTTGGCAGACTGCAAACCCTCTGAACTGCACTGGTAAGAATATTGTTTTTTGAGATATGTTATAGGCACATGTAAAAAAAAATGAAAAGATTATTAAATAGAGCCAAACTATCCATTTAATACAGAGTAAAACTGGTAATTTATTTATGTTCTGCAGAAACGGCCGAACTGCCTCATTTTTCTAGCTCTCATCTGGTTGGCAAGTTCGCTATAATAGAAAACCTGGACTTTCTTTACTACATCCATCATGGTCGACCATCTTTTGCATATGGAAACTTTCTTATCCAGCAGCTGGGGGTCTGCAGTGACGTGCAGTTGCTGTAAGTACATCTAACATCAGGTTTTATTATCAGATTATTGAGATGGTTGCGAGGGCAGGCAAGATGGCACCCATGTTTCTGACAAGCTGTATATTTCTTTAGTTGTATTTGCATGCGTGTGTTTTAGACTCCAGAAGGTCTGGCTGCAGGTGTACAGATTGGCTCTGAAGTGTTTCAATAAGCCGTCTGTGACATCGTCTGCTGTATGTTTCTGTGAGCTGCTGGGAATCTGCAGCCTGAAGCTGAGAGTTGACATCAGAGCCTTGAACACCATCCTTCAGCACTGGAACCAACTCGACAGGCTCACACCAACGCAGAATCTGCGAACATTAAGTAAACAACACCAAGACATATGCCAGTCCAACACAGCATCTATACGGTCCAAGTGAACACAGTAAATGCCTTTCCGGTTGTGTTTCAGTGTCTAAAGCAGTAAAGCTGGTGAATGGAGAGCCGGGAGCCGCAGCAGAGCTGCTTTGTTACCTGGAGGCTGCAGTGGCAGACAGTCTGGAGCAGAGGGGGATCAGCAGGTAAGCCTACCTACTAACATGTTTACAATTTACAATCTACCACCCTTTATCATCCAGTAACACTTAATTTGTGTGTGTTCACTTTTGTCTACGTGCATAATGCATTGAATTGGATAATTAATTTGTGAAGTACCTGCTATTATGGCTGTTCAGCTCAGAGCAATCTGTTTTCCCGAAATTGTTTCATATAATATTGAATTTATTCAGAAGAGTCATTTTAACTGACTTAAGATAAAATTCTTAAAGGTCAGTTTTACATGCATTTTCTTAGAAATGTCTCATATGTCTTTTTATTGATTATTAGCAACATATTGAAAAATACACTACAGGAGATGGCAATACAATTTNTGTTAGGGGTTGAACAACTACATATTTTTTAAGGTCGACTACATCATGATAATAGTCGAGTCGTTGTCGACTAGTCGCGGTGACGTCATAGTGACGTAAGCGCAAAAACCCTGCACAACTACTTGGAGGCTTTATCAGCTATTTTCACGGCAAATATGGATCCTCCCCCGACCCCACACACACACACACACACACTCCCCTTCTCCTGCTTTTACTAAGTCTATTATGCAGAATTAAAAGAGCAATAAACAGATCATTCTTCGTGAGCAGGGAGAAAAGTTCGTTGTACAAATTCGGGTCTGACTTTTTTTTTGTTTTTTTTCCAAACACCGGCTGATGCTGATGATCTCTGGATAGTTACTTGTATAGGAGTCAAATTATCACACTGACCACAATGGTGCTTTTGGAACATCACAAACCAAACTTATTATTATGAACGGATCCCGTTTGGTTACAGTTGAATTTAACGAAACCTCCTGCTGCTCCTCTGCCCGATGCGCAGCATGATCTCTGCTGACTCAGCAGCGGCTCTCTGAACCGACATCTGGACGGCGGCCGAGATCTCCTTTATCAGATCCTCAGGATGAAGCTTGGACTTAGTTTCCAGATGTAGTCAAACCATATCTTTATAAGAGCGTAAAGCTGCCAGGTTAAAAGCTTCCATACGCAGGGTGACGCTGATCAGTTGGATGGATAAAGAAGCCTCACATCATGACGCGTTGTAACACATTACTGCGGTAGTCTTTTTTATTTATTTAATTTTTTAAGGATTTTTTCGGCACTAGTTTATTTGACAACGATCTGACTGTAAGGGGGCAGAGAGAGCGGAGAGAGGCCTGGGCCCAGCGAATGGAGGCCGGGAGTCGGACTCCTGATTACCGCGGGCTAAAGTCTCTGTATACGGGGCGCCGCGCTAACCACCGCGCCGCGCAACGCCCCTATTGCGGTAGCCTACGCTGTAATTTACAGTTTGTAATTATTAAATTATTTACATTTTTATACAATTTGAGCTTTCTGACGAACTCACCTAGTCCACCTTCTTTCATTTTCTGGTAAAAATCTGTTTAGTCATGTAATTGCGACTAGTCGACTGGCCCAGAAAAAAGTCAGTGCAGAGAAAAGAATCGACTAGTTGACGAATTGGTGCAACCCCTAGTATATGTATATATATATGTGTGTGTGTGTGTGTGTG
>NW_006800540.1:28000-30809 GCF_000485575.1 Poecilia formosa
TATATATATATATATATATATATATATATATATTCTTATTTGTATAAATAAGAATGAATAACTTCAGACAGTAAAGGTTATTTTTTCTAAGTCCATACAAAACATCATATCCTTTATCCAGTGTGAATGTGAAGGGGGATCATTCCATCTTAATAAGACAGCTCTCCTGGCAATTAATGATGAAAGTGAGAGAATTCTTTGTTTGACACCAAAGATGGTGGATAAATGGTTTGACTTGATCTCACAGTGCAAGACGTCAGATATAGTACGGAAGGCTGACGTCTAGAAATTAGCTGGAGAAGGACAAGACCAAAACATGTGGATTTATGTAGCAGGTGAACTGCTATACCTGTCACATGTTGGGTCCATGTTTGGGTAAATGCACACCAGTTTAGCTTTAGAGAGGTGTACCTGGTGGATAACTTTAAATTACAGAAGTGTGTGGTGAGTACACATCAAGGATGAAAACAGAATCCCACACCTTGTTTTTTTTTACTGTCCCACAGCAGTGTTAGCCAGACCACCCTGATGTAATGTCATGAAAAATTAAACTACTTGCAGTTGAATGATTGACAGATGTAATTCTGAGGTCTTATGTTCAGATGTTCTTTCTAAGTATTGTGAGTTGTTTTCTCAGGTCATCGTTCGAGGCGGCTCAGCAGTGGGCCTTACCTGTTCAGTTCTGTCAGCTCCACAGTCTGGAGCTCAGCCTGATTTATCCCAGGCACTGTGCTGAGGACAGACAATTTGTACACTTTTTATTGTTTGTCCAACTGCACAATTTCCCACCCCAGCAGGTGAGCACACACAGGACACACTCCATCTTTTTAAGAAATGTTACTTATTTCCATTTATTTGAATAAACATAATTTGTGCCTATTTTGTAATTATTTGATTAAACCTTTATTTAACTAGGTTAGTTCCATTGAGATCAGAGATATATTTTACAAGGGAGACCTGGCCAACACCACTAATACAATTACCAAGATAAAAGCAACACACATTAAAACTTGCTCTAAAACACTTTCAGACAATATCACAGTCAAAAAAGCAGTTCAACAGCCAAAAATATTGTATGGGGTTTTTCAACTCTCTTAGTGTCATTTTGATGAACTAAATCCAGAAATCACATTGGTTTTACTCAATCAGGTCAACTTTCTGAACTATGGAGCACCATGAGCATCAAATGCATGACTTGTTCTCACATCTGGATTGGTTTCCTGAGAATCTGATCAATGAGTAGGAGGAGAGATTCCATCAGGACAGAAAAGAGACTGAGAACTTTGCACAATGAAGACGTGATGTTCAGTTCACATGTACTTACCCTTAGTAGTGTTTATTATAGAATATACAGAAATCCAAGTTTGTAACATTTCATTAAAACACCCTGTTAGAAATTTTTTTAACAGAAAAAAATAACTTTTTTAGATGACAAATATTAACAGAAATGAACTGATAATGTTACAAAAATGTCATCAATTTAGTCAGATCAGATTTCTCTAAAGTAAATCAGCTACAATCTAACTAATTATTAGAGGGTATAATTAGGTAGAAAATTGATAGAAAATTTTTATTTTATTATAAACCTACAGTACAGACCAAAAGTTTGGACACACCTTTTCATTCAAAGAGTTTTCTTCATTTTCATGACTATGAAAATTGTAGATTCTCTCTGAAGGCATCAAAACTATGAATTAACACATGTGGAATTATATACTTAACAAAAATGTGTGAAATAACTGAAAATACGCCTTATATTCTAAGTTCTTCAAAGTAACCACCTTTTGCTTTGATTACTGCTTCGCACACTCTTGGCATTCTCTTGATCAGCTTCAAGAGGTAGTCACCTGAAATGGTCTTCCAACAGTCTTGAAGGAGTTCCCAGAGATACTTAGCACTTGTTGGCCCTTTTGCCTTCACTCTGTGGCCAATCTCACCCCAAACCATCTCTATTGGGTTCAGGACCGGTGACTGTGGAGGCCAGGTCATCTGGCGCAGCACCCTATCACTCTCCTTCTTGGTCAAATAGCCCTTACACAGCCTGGAGGTGTGTTTGGGTCTTTGTCCTGTTGAAAAATAAATGATGGTCCAACTAAACGCAAACCGGATGGAATAGCATGCCGCTGCAAGATGCTGTGGTGGCCATGCTGGTTCAGTATGCCTTCAATTTTGAATAAATCCCCAACAGTGTCACCAGCAAAGCACCCCCACACCATCACACCTCCTCCTCCATGCTTCACGGTGGGAACCAGGCATGTAGAGTCCATCCGTTCACCTTTTCTGCGTCCCACAAAGACACGGTGGTTGGAACCAAAGATCACAAATTTGGACTCATCAGACCAAAGCACAGATTTCCACTGGTCTGATGTCCATTCCTTATGTTCTTTAGCCCAAACAAGTCTCTTCTGCTTGTTGCCTGTCCTTAGCAGTGGTTTCCTAGCAGCTGTTCTACCATGAAGTCCTGATTCACACAGTCTCCTCTCCGCTGCACAGTTGTTGCAGCAATGTGTCTGCTGCTAGAACTCTGTGTGGTATTGACCTGGTCTCTAATCTGAGCTGCTGTTAACCTACGATTTCTGAGGCTGGTGACTCGGATGAACTTATCCTCCGCAGCAGAGGTGACTCTTGGTCTTCCTTTCCTGGGGCGGTCCTCATGTGAGCCAGTTTCTTTGTAGCGCTTGATGGTTTTTGCGACTGCACTTTCAAAGTTTTCCCAATTTTTCGGACTGACTGACCTTCATTTCTTAAAGTAATGATGGCCACTTGTTTTTCTTTATTTAGCTGCTTTTGTCTTTGCATAATACAAATT
>NW_006800540.1:31162-37907 GCF_000485575.1 Poecilia formosa
CACCGTTTCACTCACGGTTTTCTCCATTTGCATTCTGGGTAAAAATCTATGTAAAAGTGTGAATGAATGTGTCGTCGTCATTCAAAGAAAACTCTTTGAATGAAAAGGTGTGTCCAAACTTTTGGTCTGTACTGTATATAACAAGAGTAAACTTAATTTCACTGATGAAATGATCAAAAATAATTTTTCTCACCTGGCCAAATAGCTTGATATGTTGTGTACTTTCTCTTGAAAAAATCAGGACCTTTATTTTAAAAAATAATCTTAACAAAATTGTTTTGCAAAATCCTCACTCATAGTTACACACACGTGTGGGGGTGGGGGAATCTTGAGATTTTCTTTATCCCCAGTGATGCTAAATTTTGTTCCTTGAGCCTATGATGTTTTGTTTTTTTTTTGTTTTGTTTTTTTTCCAATTCAATTCAAAATTAATTTTACTGACAAATCATCTTTGAGTCTTTCAATTTTGTTTCCCCAGGTGAGGTCCCTGGTAGGTCTCTTTGACCCCGTCTTGCAGGCTCACCTAAGCCTCGCATTTCAAGACCTGCAGGTTCACAATCAGACGAGCCGAGACCCTCAGGAACAGTTGGGCTTTTTGAGAACAGATGTGGTCGCTGGGGGCTCTGAACATGGTGGGGAGCTGTTCCAGGTGCTGCTGCAGAGCCAGGAGAAGCAAGTGTCATGGAAGTTTCTCCTACATGAAGCAATAGTTCAACACTGCCCGATGCTGGCAGTACTTGCTGCCTGTCTGCAGGTATCTGGCTCGAACAAACAACTACATGTCAAGTCAAGTTATATTTAAGTTTTACTTGTTGCCATAACACCTGTATTATACTAATAGTAAATACATTGAGTTACTACAAACTGTCCCTATCTGTGTCTCCATCAGTTTGGCACATTTTGTGTTATGAACTAGATAATACATGGTCTTAGACAGAATCTTAATTCTGATCTAGTTGTTGGTTCTTTTTTTCCCATGTAACTGACAGGGAACAGATCTGCTGTCATGTCTGTGTGTGTGGATGCTGACCTCTGTCGTTGACACAACAACAGAAGAGGCCACTTCACACCTCACCGAAGCCCCCCAGGACCATGAATGGACCCTCCATGACCTGTCAGTCATCTGGAAGACGCTGCTGAGGCAGGGTCACACCTGGGTCCTCCTGCGAGGATTTGAGCTTTTTCAGCAGGTATCATTGACCTACACACTGCAAAAACACCAAGTCTTACAAAGTATTTTTAGTCTCGCTTCTAGTGCAAATTTCTTATTGCACTTGAAATAAGTGAAAAATACCTTACAAGTATCTGTTCAGCAAGATATAGAAGTTTGTGTTCAGTAAATAATTCCTTAATATTGGTGGAAAAAAAGACCTATTCCATTAGCAGATAAATTTACGTATAAGACAATTTCCCTGTGATATAAGTGAAATAATCTGCCAATTTTCACCAATGTTAAGGAATTATTTACTTAAAACAAGATTCTTGCTGATAAGATACTTTTAAATTAGTTTTGTCTTAATTCAAATGTACTAAGATATTTGCACTAGAAACTAGACAAAAATACTTGGTAAGATTGTGTGTTTTTGCAGATTATATCCTAGATTTATAGTAATGTTCATTCTAGCAAACAATCAGTACTACCAATAACAAATACTTTTTTTTCCTCAGGATTGTCCCCTGGTGTTGGTGCTGAGAATGTTCGAGTTGTGTTGCGATTACAGAAAATTCACTGAGGCCAAGACAAAGTTGTTGGACTTTCAGAGGACACTTATTGCTGTAAGTAGGACTGTTGACTGCATTTTAATACAATGTAAGAAAAAAATTATTTACAGTAATTCAGTTTAAACTGTTTTAAAAATCTTGAACACTATGTTGTTGGATGTAGCTTTATAATAATAAATGTCTTTAAGAGTGACCACTGCAGACAATGACTTGAACTGTAGGTCATATCAGAACCAAATGAACATAAAGTTCAGGGTGGGAAAAGCAGTCTGTTCTTCCTGTGTTTTTATTTCTCTGCCAAGGTAATAAAATGATGCATTTATTTCATGGGGTATTTTGAAATGGCTTTGTCTTCATGTGCATTTCAAGTAGATTGGGATTTTTGATAAATACTGAAGGTTAAATACCACACAACAATTGTTATCCATGAGTTTTAAAGATTATAGTTGGATCTCAGTATATGATGAGCTTAGTTGCACATTCAGTTCTTGCATCTGTCATGTTTTTGGGATTTTTTTAATGGGTCAGCATCTCTTTATGACATGTTTATGCACTGTAGAACAGTACTGTGGTAGCAAGGAGAGAGCAAAGGGAGCAGATGGTGGGCTAAGAAATGTGATTGAGCTGACAGTGAAATTAGCTAAAAGAAGAGAGACTGAAACTGATCTGTTTCCTTTGGTGTAGCTCAGAAACTGTGGTCCAGAGGCTGCAGGCAGCCTTCCTCTGCAGTGGGTGGAGAGCCAAGCCTCAGTGCTGCTCCTCACCATGCTGCTGCGCTGCTCCTCCCAGTACGACCTTCACCAGCTGCTGCAGCTCCTGGCTGACGTTGACAAACTTCTCAAATCCAATGGTGAGATGTTCAGGGCTGCTGCCTCACAAAGTGATCACAATATGCATCTCTTACTGACAGAATCAGCTCAGAAAATGTGATTTTAATTTGTTTGTTTTTTATCATATATGCCCAGTGCTTGTATGAAAAAAAGCTGGCACCAGATTTCTTCTGTTTTTTCTTCATTTCTGTCACATCATCAAACTGCTTCTTTGTTCAACAATGTTAAAGAGAGCTTGAATATCATGTTTCCATGCTAGGAGAGTCTGATTTTTATTGAGAATAATCATAATTAACAAAAATAAAGGCTCATAAACATCAGTCTATATGTAATTACTGTGTTTTGTCTCATGGTGAATTGAGTCACTGAAATTTATAGATTTAGAATTATCCTTAGGTTGCACAGCTCAGTCTGCTCAAATAACTTTTGGAAGCTAAGGATACCCAGGCTTGAATATAGAACTTTAAACATGCTCTGAAAATACTGATGAACAAAACTTTGAAAAAGATAATATCTTCTGAATTGTGTATATTCCTATGTATTCCTATGTGTGTGTGTGCATGTAACTCCTGTTTGTCTCCAGGTCCAGACTTCAGGAAGTTGAGCCAGCTGAGTCAGTTACTGCAAGGATCAGGTGTGACTCTGTCCCAGAGCCTGCTGCAGTGCATTTCCCCCTCTGTCCAGCAGGAGGAGTTTCAGCTGATAGTGGATGCTTTGCAAACTGGAGGATGCTACAGCCAGGCCAGACAGGTGGCAGTGCTGGCTGGTCTGCCTGTTCACCGCCTCCTCATGAGCCAGGTCTGAACCATCAGGTCACACAAGGTTTAGCCTTGTTTTAGTTTCTAGAGTTATGTTTAAAATGAAGGAAGAAAGGACTAAAATTGGACCCAGAGAGAAAAGTCAGACAGTTACTACTTATGGTTATTAATACTAAAGAGATTGCAAAGCACTTTACACTGTGAGCTATCTCTACCAGACTCTTAATACAAATTGCACATTTCTTTTAGTAAATATACACCTAGTTTGTACAAACTGATCCTTGTCTACAACCTTGTCTACATAATAAATTTCACTTTTTGGCTTTCAAATATCACGTTGCTTCTCCTTCGCACAAGGACAGCTTCCTATTCTATTCAATAGAAAACTTCCTATCTAATTTTTCCCAGTCTCTTCTTCTAGTACCTTTTCTGTCCGGTAACTTATCCATGAGAACGTTTTCATGCTCACATGCAACTTTATGTTTTACGCTACAGCACATGTCTGTAGCGTGTTATTAAATAAGAAGATGTACTTACTAAATAATCAAAGAAATCCTATGAACATCATCCATTCTCACCTCCAGTGGGTTAAAATGTTCCAGATTTTACAATTGCTTCCCTTAAGATAGCTTGTTCTAACTACGGTGGCCCACAGGTGCAAACATGCAGTAAAAGGCAAGAGGACCTACCAACACGTAAAAACAAAAAGCAAATGCAACAGCAAAGCACTGCAAACAACAACAAAGAAAATGCTCCAACAACAGAAAATGGAAGCAAAAACTTTCAGTCAACAAAATTAATGCAAACAAAAAAAGGCATCAATGACAAAACACTGCAATCACAAGAAAAAGGAGCAAGGGGGAAATAAAACTACAAACTCCATCAGCAAAACAGAATGCTCCAGACCACTAGGGGGAGTCGAGACTCATTTGTGTACGAAGCATCATAGAATTAATTTCTATGACACATTATGTGTGACACCTTCACACATAAAGCCTTATACACTTACTTTGTTTTGTATATGAAGCTAAAGTTAGATTCTGTTTGTTGCTTCCGAGTCGGTAAATTGCTAAAGGGCTAGTCCACCCAATTTTACACAACATTGAGTGTCTGCTCTCGAATAAAAACTACAATTCTGAGACCCTCTAACTGCGACTAGAATATTCTTACCCTGTAGCTTTCTTTTGGTATTTCTGTATTTAGAGTTTTGACAATATAACTTGAGGATGGATGAACTTGTTAGTGACAAAAAAAGCTAAATGCTTTGTGTTCTATATCTGCTTTCCCTGCAGCTGCTTCAGGAAGTAAACTTCCACAAGAGCAAGTGGCGGTGGAGACGTTTGGAGACCCGAGTGGCCTTCTGGAAGAAGTGCCACAGGCGACTGAAAGCTGATAGCACTGAGCCAGAGTCAGCCGCGCAGTTCTTTTTATCTCAGACTGAGGCCGCCGCCGGCCCTGATGGTGACCAGGCTCAGACAAATGTTTTGGACATCCAGGAATGCTGCTTGCTGCTCCAGCTCACAGCTCACTGGCTTTCTTTGCTAACCCCTGTTCCTGTGGATGAGCTACAGAGGCTGGAGAAAAAGCTGTGGTTCTGTCAGGTCCAGAAGCACATTCTCACAACTACAATAGAGGAAAAGAGCATGTTTAACCTGCTGCCACCAGCAATCACACCTGAAACCAACGAATATGAGATGTTCATGAAGGAGTTTTCGTTCTCTAACATCGCAGACCTGAATATGGAGAAGTACCTGAGTCTGGAGGGATTCCCAGAAAAGCCTGAGGAGTTGGAAACAGAATCAGATTTAAGTTCTGAAGAGAGAAGAGTTTTGGCAATACTTATTGACCAGTTACTAGATAAGGGTAGTATACATGAAGCCAGTCGTGTTTGCCGCTATTTCAATATGCACAATCCAGATGTATGGTTGGTCCTGTGCTGCCATGCTCTGGCATGTGGATTCTTGGTACCGGAACAACAAGGGCAGACCTCAGAACCCATAGAAACAAAGGCTCTAACCCAGTGTATGTTCTTTTTTAACATCTTCCCTAAAATCCTTTCCCTCGTTGGTCCTTTCTGTAATTTTCTTCTCTTGCCCAACCAGCCCCCTCACTCAGCAGCCTGTCCTCATTTGTGATGGTGCCCCTCCACGAAGATGCAGTCACTGTCCAGATCCAGAAACGGGTGGATCAGTGTCGCCATGGGAGCAGCTACTGCAAACAAGTCCTCAGTCTCTACCAGCTCTCCAAGGTCTGCATCCTTTCATCAGTACAAACTTGCACATTTCTATGTTGCTGTGGTATTTTTCTTAATTTTCGGTAATTTCTGCTTCTGTCAAACTGCCTCAAAGCAGCTGTGGTACAATGTACCTTACCATGATCAGAGTGTGAATGAGTGAACGACTGAATGTTACTGTATGTTTGGCATCCTCTGGATTATATAAAGTTCTGTACAAGTACAGACCATTTACCGTCACCTTTCAACAGCTGGTCAGCACTTATTTTCTCCACAACTTGGTTGTTTATTCCTCCGTCTTGCTTCTATACATGTATATTCCTGGAATTTACTTACTAGCTCCAAACTCTGATAAAAAAATGTAACTGATCAATCAAGACTCCTGGAAATCTTGTGATTTTCATAAAAACAATTCTAACAAAAAGAACTGTAAGAAGATGGTCACCGGAAGCTGGGGGAGCCCTGCAAGGTTGTTTTGAGGTTACTGACTGGAATACTCTGTGGCAGCCACATTGAGAGGGTGACAGTGTCATGACTGTGTCCAACTGTATAAAACTGTGTGGACAACAACCACCCCTACCAGAACAGCTTCCCTAATGACTAACCCTTGATCACCAACTTCATACTTTCAAGTCACAACTCAACATACATCTGTTCAAGTTGGCCTTATCATTGTAATCTTTCATTTATTTATTTTTTCTTCTACATTTGTTCTCATTTTTAGTGTACACTTGTATTGGTTTTTTTATTGTAAAGTGCTCTTGGGTGTCTTGAAAGGTGCTAGCAAATAAAAATCATCATCCATCATCATTTTAAACAAGAAAAAAAGGGAGACGGGGAATTACTGAAGAATATCTGGAAACAGCTCAGAGAAAAAACTAGCGACAGCAAGAGAAAGTACAGGAGGAAATGTATAGAATTATGCTTGACATATTGTGATAACCTGTTCGAGCGTTTTGCTTGTTAACATTTAAGCGATGAAATTATGCTTAAATGTTGTGGAGATTGAGACAATTCATATAATAAATAATGACCATCATATCAAAAGCAATTGAACATGTAGGAAAAAGCAGAGAATTGTACATAATTGCTTGGATGCACAAAAGTATTTGCAACTTGTTGGAAGAAATAAGAAACTTCTTTTTTCGTTGTGCACAAGTAACACCTGATTTGACGATTGAACAAGCAGTTTTGAAAATTTC
>NW_006800540.1:38424-47098 GCF_000485575.1 Poecilia formosa
GATCATGCGCTTTTTCACGGAAATCGGCCCGATTATGATCGGTGACCGATCGATCGGCACACCTCTAATACATAATGACCATCATATCAAAAGCAATTGAACATATAGGAAAAAGCAGAGAATTATACATAATTGCTTGGATGCACAAAAGCATTTGCAACTTGTTGGAAGAAATAAGAAACTGCTTTTTTCGTTGTGCACAAGTAACACCTGATTTGATGATTGAACAAGTAGTTTTGAAAATTTCAATTCTGTTCTGAGAAAAGCACCAAAAGAGACTAAGAAAAACTGTAAGGAGATTGTTTTAAAGGAGCCTACTCCATGTGATCTGATACGTGAAACCCAACAAAAACTCATTTGTGTGTTCCAGCTTCCATTGTGTCCTGTGTAGAATATGGAACATGTCTCCTAGAGATTGTGGCCTTTTGAAGATTTAACACAGATTCATAAATTAAGGCATACAATGAACATACTTGCAGGGTTAACTTTTCATTTTTGCAAAAGTGGAATTTCCAAAGTAGATTTTGTGCTGAGTGGGTTTTGCATAAATCTACTTTTTAAAAAAAGACTTCTGAACCTTACAGCTTTTGTGCTTCATGTTATACATCAGTACTGTATGTCATGACTTTAAGTGCAAAACACAGAGCAGTGTTTTTGGTTTTGTTCAATACATTTTGGTTTTTTTCTGGTTCCTTCCTTAGGAGCTGCAGTGCCTCTTCAGTCATATCAGCAGAGAAGAGCCTCATTCTGTGTTAGAGAAGCTGCTGTTGTTGGTGCAACCAGATCGGTTCAGGATGGCCAAGACCTTCATCAAAACTCAGGGTCTTAGTGCTGACAGTGTGGCTGAGCTGGTCTCTAATGCAGTGGTTCAAGGCCTCCTAGCAGCAACCCAGGAGCTGCAGTCTGGTGAGAGTAGAGCTGTCTCTAACATCAAATATTATTTGTCCCTTTGCCATTTTCTCAGTTTATTCTGTGCATGTTTCAACCAGGAGAAAGGCTGATTTTCAGACCATCAGAGGGGCAGGAGTCACTGATACAACTGATCAGACTGTGTGAAGATCCAAACATAGTGGGCCTCAAACTGCTGGAAAACCTTAACTCTGTTCCACTGAGGGACCTGAACTCCAGTATGGAAAAATCCTACAAACATAACTGAACTCAACTAGTAGATATCATTTAGTTTAATTGAAATGGCCTTATTTGTATGCATCACTCCACATGACTCAGTAAACCACCTTTTTGCCTGTCCTCCTTGCTTGTCCTGTTTAGTTGTGGAGCTGCTGATTGTGGCTCACAGCTGTTTCAGTCTCACTTGTAACATGGAGGGAATTGTTCGAGTTCTCCAAGCTGCTCGTCATCTCAGCCACACCTACCTGGCTCCAGGAGAGCACTACAGCCTGCTGGTGAGTCCTCGGTGTTCAACTGCAAACTAAATTATTAATTCACTTATACCTTAGAGCCACCTTCTCACAATGAGGGTTTTATAAAAAAAAAATGAAAGTATTTTCCAGAGTTGAGACCTGTTGAGTGTGTGACTTGGAGGTGTTTCTGTAGCTGATGACTTGTTCTTGTGTTTACTTGTTTCTTCTTAATTTGGTTGTGCTTGTATTGTTCTGGGGCTGTAAGCTTCAGGTGAAGTTGAGACTAGCACCAAGTGGTCAGATTGTGTTTGTGTAGTAAAACACTGGTGTTCAGAGTGAGATACTAACTTTATAACCAAAATAAAATGCAGAGGGCTTTGTCTACTTTGGTGGTGATCAGCCAAAAATCTTTGTGCCATCAACATATTTTTTTAATGACAAAGATATGTGGCTTTGTTTGACTGGATAAATTATTTTGGATGAGTTAAATGTTGTAACTCATCCAAATTTCTTTAGAGTTGTTGATGGTGAAGGCTTGTGGGCAGGCAGGATATTCTGCCTGCCCACAGCCAGGCAGAATATTACAGCAGTTCTAGCCTCTGACTGAAGACCCTCTGTTGTTGTATACAGTCTGTAATTCTCTTGATTCGAACACAACTCTAGAACCTTCTCTTGAGTCAAGCTAAGGTTGAAGAAGTGCTGCTGAATCCCACTGAGCTGCTCACCGTTTCTGTGTAAAACAACTGAAATGGATGGTTACTTCATCAGGTTGGTGTTTTTTTGTGTGTGTAATATATTTGTGTGTGTTCAGGTGCGTCTCCTGACGGGTATTGGCAGGTACAATGAGATGACGTACATCTTCGATTTGCTTCATCAGAACCATTGTTTCGAGATGCTACTGAGAAAGAAGGTGGACAGAGACATAGGACAGGTTTGACACACACGCGCACACACACAAAGATTTAAATGCATGAAATATTTAAACTTTTTTGAATTAGCCACTTTAATTTAGAGGTTTTAAGTCCCGTTTATAATTCTATGAGCAGCCAGAGCTTGTTCCTCCCCAACATATCAGCCCCATCATTAATTTATTCCCTTCTTTTTTGCAGAGCTCTAGTTTGAAAACTTCTCTGCTGGATTACATCAAACGTTGCCTCCCTGCTGACAGTGAGAAGCACAACATGGTGGCGCTGTGTTTCAGCATGAGAAGGGAAATTGGAGAAAACCATGAAATAGCTGCCAGGACACAGCTGAAGATGATTGAATCTCAGGACTGGGGTGAGCAGAGCAAAATCAAACGTTACAAATTACCTGCTGTGATTGCAGAGTAAGTTTCACTCTTGTTGAATTTGTTATACAGTTGTGAATCCTGATCTTAAGAACTCATTGGTCAAGGTGTTGGGTCTGCTAAAGGATGCTGCAGAAAGTTTCTCCAAGGTACTTCCACTTCCTTTTCTACACCTAGGAATAACTTCATGGTTCATGATCAATTGTCATTGTTTGTTTTTGTGTGTGTCCCTACCAGGACTCCTGTGTGCATCAGGCTGGTCGTTGTGTCCGTGCAGCCAAACTGATCACTCTTCAGCTCCACTTGTTGAACCAGGGATCCAACCTACGCATCATAAACCTAAAGCCTGCAGAGATGCATAGTGCCATCTTGGCTCTGCCACAGTGCTACCAGGTGTGCAGCATCCCTCTGCTCTCTAAATCTGCTTTCAGCCGTGCCTCCTTAAATTCCAATAAAACGGGCAGCTCTGAAAGCATGGTCTAACTGATATGTATGTTGATTCTATATGTGAGAGAGTTTGATGGCGTTTGTGTGAAACATTGCGATCATAGTAGAGTTTATGAGAGGGTTTGGTTGTGTTTGTGTGAGTAAAAATGTAGGCATGTAAGCGCAATTGTAAGTTTTGGCCCATGGGAGCTCTTATTCTGCTTCCTGTGTCTCAGGTGTTTGTTGTCGCAGAAGCGTACAGCTACAGTCCAGACTGGGCTGAGATTTTGTATCAGAAAGTGGCTCTGAAGGGACACTTTGCTTACCTTGAGGAGCTGAAATGCCACCTTCCTCTCACCTCTGCCCTATTTGAAGACATTTTCAGAAAGTAAGCCATAGTGGGTTTTCTTCCCCAGCCTTTGCCAAAATACATGTCTAAGAATGTTTTTTGACATTGTATGACTTTTGTAACTCTGAAGGTTGTTCTGTGTGTCATTCCAGGCTGGACAGCATCCCCAGTAGCGTCTGTTCCAATGTGAAGCGTCTGCTCAACCACTGTGATGATGTGTACACCCGCTACAGACTGGCCTACCAGCAGAATCTCTATGATGTCACCAAAACACTGCTGCAAGATAACAAAACCTCCAGCTACATGAATGACAGACTTGCCAGTAAAGCATTTATCTGACTGAGCAATGTCATGTGTCTGTCAGGACAGTCCAGTCTACAGTCAGTGGTCTGTAAATACCCAATAAAATGATTTTGGTGTACAGCAATTATTCATGTGTACAAAATATAGTTTTATGAAACCATTAAAATTACGGAACTTTTCTAAGCTAAATGATGTAATATTAACATTAAACAGTTTCTGATCAGGATTTCAGAAACTGAAATCCTGATCATTTCTGTCAGGATTTCAGTTTCTGTCTTTATTTGATCAGCAACAAATTCTGTTAGTCTGCAAAAATGATCACAAAATGACTACATAGTTTTTATGATTACTCATCAAGTTGTGGAACCTAATAAGCAAAATGCAGTTGTATGGTCTGTGTTATGGTTATCAAATATGTTACACATATTATGTTATGTGTAACATAACATAATATGTGTTATGTTACACATAACATAACACATATGTTATGTTAATAGTGAAAGATTGTGGAAAAAAATGCAACCACTGTAAAAAAAAAAAAAAAAGTGCTTTTAAAAAATTTTAAGACTAAGGTCAAACTGTTATGTTCATTTTCTAATGTAGGATATTCTGATAGGCCTTCATCACCATGTCACAGCAGTGCGTACACAAGTGTTATTGACATTGCTAAGACAGTCCTAGCTTTGGTTGTTTTTGACTGGGAGAGGTGTGTTTGAATTCTGCAAATGGCAGTAGGACCACTTTGGGGGAAAAAAAAAATCAAGCTTCTCTGGTTCATCATAGATTACCTGTCTCATTATACTGTCAGGAAAACATAGTGAAACCTTAAATATGAAAAAAAAAAAAAATTTATAAAAGTATACAAAGGCACACTTTTGTATACTTTTAGTGTCTCACAGAACACTAATGAACCATCACCCTATCTCTGAGAGAGTCCAGACACCCTATGGAAAAAACCCATTTTGGCCGCTTGACCATAGATGAGGGTAGGAACGCAGATCAACCAGTAAATCGAGAGCTTTGCTTTTTGATTCAGCTCTCTCTTCAACACGACCGATTGCTGCACCAATCCACCTGTCAATCTCTTGTTTCATGTTTCGCTCATTTGTGAACAAATGATCTCTAGATACTTGAACTCCTCCACTTGGGAGGACAAGACCATGGTCTCAGATTAGGATGCACAGATTCTCATCCCGGCTGCTAACCACAGGCTTTTACCACTTTCCCCAAGTACTTCTTCTGGTCCAGGTGACTTTTTTGGGTGTACTCTTGAGTATCCGACGTACTTGGTGTATCTGAAGAGTAAGAGCTGGAGGACTGTGAGACTGGCAGTGTTTTGTGGAAGTGTGTGACCATCCCACTTAAACTCTTGCAAAAAGAAAAAAGATTTAGTTCTTCCACTAGGAGGGGGTCAATGCAAGATGCCGTATGCTCTGCCAGACCTGCTGTGACTTATTTTGAGCCTGTTGGTCCTTCATTTTCCATGTGAATTCCACTTCAATTATTTGAAATGTGGACATTCAAATAAAATGTGGAGATTTGTCTTGGAGTAGTGAACAACTGTAACCCTGATACATTTATGCAGTCAATATTTTCTACTCCACTGAAAGAATGTGGTGCTTGTGCACACATTTTAATGGGTATCAAAGCAGTATTGAACAAACCATACAGTATGCTACCGATGAAAAATCAGTTTTGATAGAAGATAATTATGTTGCCATTTGTCCAGGTATCATAATGAGCTCAAGCATAAGTTTATCCAAAATAGACACTTCAGAAAAAAACAAAACACAAGTCTATGCATCGTCTTTTCTGAAACGGCCTCTGTTCTTCAGGAGTTGGTTGAGGACGCTGTTCTGTTTCAGAACCCTCAAGTCAGATATGTCCTCTGCAATTACAGGTATGTCCTCATTGCAACACGCCTCATTGTCTTCATCGTCATTGCTGTCAGACAGTGTACACAGGAGGGCATCATTCTCATATGTTGGGAAATAATATCTGGAGATCAGAGATTCAGAAGAGAGTTTAGCTGGTTCCCTGTGAGTTTGGTTCAAACTCACAGCCGTGAGTTTGAACCAAACTTTAATGATATGTTATCTTAAAGATGAGATTACTCAGATTCAATACAAAAGCATCATGAAGCATCATGTTCTTGGTAGGACTTACTGTGGTTGGTCCCAGGTGGACATCTCTGGCAGTTTCATCACATGCCCTTCAGAAATGATGTGGTCCATCATGTCTGCTCTGGAATCAAACTTCTTCTGGCAGCCATAGCAATGGCTCTGGTGGATTTGCCGCCGGATAAAGTTGACCAGCTTCACCTGCTGGTAGAAATTGAGGTCTGACGGAGGAGACATCAGGACAGGATGAAGAAAATGACACTGGTCATATTTAGCAACTGACTAAACTGTCCGGCTTTTTAAAGAATCTCTAGTTTAAAACTAAACTGAAGACTCTTATCATACAAACAAACACAAAACCATTTTAAGGAGCTGAAATTAAACAGCCTTCATCCACTTCATACCCTCAAGTGAAAACAGAAAGTCTGTCCATGTCCCCTACAGACGTAATTTGAATACGTCTCAGTAGACATGTAAAAAAATCTAATTTGGGGCAGTGTCCAAACATATTAGGTCCCAACTGTATATCGAATCTGATAGTTTGTAAATCAAGCTGATAATTAGGGTGATGGCAACAAAGCTGCTGCTTGGTGATAATGTTCTGTTTACATATTTTACTTACTGAGCTCCATCTTTAAGTTATGAAGATCAAAACCATGGGAGTCCTACAAAAATAATCCGACAACAGAATCAGAGACACGATCACAACTGTGTTCAACAAACTGCTATTGAAAAAAGAAAACACTGCTTCTTTTCTTTTCTAAAATCTCTGTATTTTTCATAAGCGTACTTTACCTTCATGTGTGTATAAATCTGATCCATTGTCTCTGACTGACGGTCACAAAAGAGACAAACGGCAGAGACAGGATGGGCATGCCAGTCGGACCAGTCACTGTGGACATAAATGTTAGTCAGAGGGAACAAGCAAATTCACACACTTCACAAAAAAAGAGATGGTCTCGTATGACGTGGATGTACACACGTGGACAAAGTTGTCTACTTTTATAAATTCCTGTTGAGTGCGAGAGCCAAGCAAGCAGTGTGGCTTTGATATTTCAACTGAATGTTTGGTGCAGAGCCGGATTTGCTAATGGGAAACAAATCTGGCCAAAGTGGACTGGGACTGAACCGGTTAGAGGCGGTATAGTAGAAAAGCAACTTTTATAAACTTGGAAAATAAATATGCACACAGTTGTAGTTCTAGCAGGAATGGTGCCCTGGGCAAACCCCTTCATCGGCAATGCAAGCAATTATCTGATTTTTTTTTTTTTTTTTGCATCAGAATGGAGTTAGTATAGTCTCAGTAACTAAGGGAAACTTACTCCACTCCACTTGCAAACCAAGTAGTAGCAAACCTGTTCAGGGGACAACTGACAGATGAGATATATTTTATTTTGTAGTTTTTGGGTGTCATACCCCTAACTGATGACACCCTGGGCAACTACCCATGTCACCCATATCAAAACCCTCCATTGTATGTACATTACCGATACATTACATTACAACACTGAGGGATACCAACAATTTTGTCCACATGTGTCAATCAATTCCATGTCTAAAACTGATTTAGCTTTCAGCATCCAGCTGTTTGGATGCAGTTAGAAAAACCCAGGCGTCCGACCTGAAATTCTCCTTCATGTAGATTTTGATGAAGATACTTACTCATCTTCAACATCTACCAGCTCCCGGTCGTCCTCACTCTGAACCTCCTCCCAGGTTTTTCCCAGTTCCTTACAAGAGAACCAAGTAATGAGCAGAATGCACTGACTTCTTAATTAGCACCTCAAGTTAAGAACAAAGGGCAAGATACAGGAAGAGGACGAAAGGAAAAATAAAAATAAAAGCGTGACCTACTCTTCTCAAGCTTTTATCTTTGAACAAATTGCTTGTGGATTTGGCCTCTGAAGTTTTTTGAATTTTGACTGCCCTTCATTGTTTATACGTGAAAAAAAAACCCCACCTGTTTTGATGTATTTAATTCTTGAATCAAAGCTGCCTCACCTTGCTTGCTCACTAATTTTTAGTGTGGAAGTGAAAGTCAAACAAAGTTTTAAAAATTCAAATAAAATGCAATTTTCTACATTTATATTTGGTACGGGTAACAAAGTTAGAAAAAGAGGAGATATTAAACTGCTTCAGGTCGTCTTAGTGACTTGTAATACGGTGACTGTTGTGGAACTTTGGGCAGGAAAACATTCCTAATCTCAAGAAAGGGCCAATCAAAGCTCGTCAGCCAAGGTGAATGAGTTGAACGCTCAGTAAAATGATGCGTAATTTATTTTCAGTGTTCCTACAAAATTCATTTCACACAAAAGAGGATTACTGCTACAGAATTCTGACTTTCTTTTCTCAGAGTTCTGACTTTAGACATGGTGACGTGGTGCAGAGATGACATAGAGGCAAACAGTTTTTTGACTATCAAAGCATGTACCAAAGTTAACGGACATGCACCAAGTGTTATTTGAACCTTTATACATCATTTAAGCTAAATAAATTATGAATCCTTGAAATTATGGAAGTGGATAAGAGCCACTGCGGGAAAAAAAATCTGCCTTTAATCTCAGAATTCTGACTTTTAATCCTGAAATAAGAAATTTGTAACAGAAGCCTTATTTCAATTTACCAGATAGTTGATCACATAAAAGCGGTCGTATTCATGGTTGTTGGCATTGATGCGACGGTGAGCTTTCTTCCTCATATGGTCCTTCAGTGTAGATTTGTCACGGAAGATTTTTTCACAGTACAAACACTGCAGGCTTATGGAGGAGAGAAAATACATCTTCTTTATGTAACAGGGAAAATAAACTAAATGGAAAACTGCAGTTTT
>NW_006800540.1:48189-52912 GCF_000485575.1 Poecilia formosa
ATACTTTCTAAGGCTGCTGTAGGATCTGTGCATATCACCACCCGGTCTGGTTGAACCTCCTCTACCCACTGGAAGCTTAATATACCTGCCTGTTGTGACTTTTTTACACTCATGTTGTTCGGTATATTTGCATGATGTTAAGCATAATTTACATGATGATTATTATTAATTGTATTGAACATGATTGTATATAATTACAAAGGTGAAGTGAAATATATTTAAGTGCAAGACATGATTTATTTGAATAGAGGAAGTCTTTTATTTTGAAGAATGCTTAAGGATCTGTTACTGTTTTGTCACTATCTTGCTTTGGTGACTTTTGATTGCTATTGGTTACGAACAGCTGTTGCCCGTTATCAGCTGACGCTGTTGTTTTCCTCTTCAATAAATACAGAACAGAAAGGTTCAGTAAAAGAAATGCGAGCCTCCGTCTTGTTTGAGAAGAAGCTTTACTCCGTAACATTTTGGTGCCGAAACCCAGGAATAAGGATTTTTTTTTTTTTTTTCTGAACGAAGTGAAGCTACGGCTCAGTTTAGCAGCCAACATGACGGACATTTGACCAAGGAGAGTGATAGGGTGCTGCGCCAGATGACCTGGCCTCCACAGTCACCGGTCCTGAACCCAGTAGAGATGGTTTGGGGTGAGATTGGCCACAGAGTGAAGGCAAAAGGGCCAACAAGTGCTAAGCATCTCTGGGAAATCCTTCAAGACTGTTGGAAGACCATTTCAGGTGACTACCTCTTGAAGCTCATCAAGAGAATGCCAACAGTGTGCGAAGCAGTAATCAAAGCAAAAGGTGGTTACTTTGAAGAACTTAGAATATAAGGCGTATTTTCAGTTATTTCACACATTTTTGTTAAGTATATAATTCCACATGTGTTAATTCATAGTTTTGATGCCTTCAGAGAGAATCTACAATTTTCATAGTCATGAAAATGAAGAAAACTCTTTGAATGAAAAGGTGTGTCCAAACTTTTGGTCTGTACTGTAAATGTGATTAAAAACCAAAATCAGACGACTTCTACAACTGAGTAAGACTTTCCACTATTATTAAAGATACTGAGGTGAACTGAGTTCATGTTAGGCATGTACTAGAGATTATACTTGGAGAAAAGGTGCAAGTCCACAATGCAAATTTACACAGTAAAGTGAGACACGATTGTGCGTGCGTGTGTGCGGGCAACTGTTCTCATGACAGATGTCCTGACAGTATGGGAAAAAAACAAGACTAGTTTTTTTTTTTACATCAACTTCTACCATGTTTTAAGCCTACATATTGGGTTCTAGTTGTGCACAGTGAGGAACCTCAGAGAAATCCAGGCTTCAGATGGTGTCCTTTGTGGTTTCTCCCCGCCCCCAACGTCCGATTAAAAATAAAACACCATATTTCCAAAGTTATTCTCTACATTGTAACCATTTGACGCTGCTTATCTGTGGATGATTGAAAAATCTATTTAGCAGTTTTGTCAGAGAAACCAAGCTGCTATAGAGTCAGTTCTTACTTGTCTAGTTTATATTGTAGTGTGTCCAAGAACTCATTGCAGTACACAATGTTATCTGGCAGCCCAATGCTGAATGAGTGTTCTCTGGCCATGTGGTTCAGCAGACATGCCCTGAACACAGAATATGGAAAGGATCAATAATACGATAATAATTAACATTTGAGTAGAGCTCAAATGAACAGCTTTGAGTAGAGCTGTTCGAACTTGTCCACATTTCCTTAAATGAAATCAAATGACATCAGACTTATATAGTATTTTTCAGGATCCTCAAAGACACTTGCAGTCATTCCCATTCATGCACATATTCACACATTTATGATGGCAAGCTACTGGACCGTAGCCACTGGGGCAGACTGACAGCAACAAGCCATCGGTCCTTCTGATCACCCTCAGCAGGCGAGGTGGGTGAAGTGCTTTGACCACAACGACAGACGGTTGGAGCAGAGATCAAACAGGTGACCCACCAATTGCAGGGAGAACTTCTGCTATCGGAGTTTGTTTGTAGGACTTAAGGAGTCGCCACTATCACCCAATCATCCTTACAAATCACACATGTCCTTATACACTCTCTTAGTGTTGACCCTGGTGCGTTCTCACCTGTTTCCAGTGCACTCCTCACTGCAGAATAAACAAAGACGATGGAAGTAGCAGTCGTCACGCTCCTTCTGTTGTTGCTCTAGGACCTCCTCCTAAAGTAAAGTGTTATTTTTAAGAAAGCAAATCTGAGAGAATTTTATAAACTGACAGAACTCTGATGTGCTCTGACACATCATCTATTAGCAGCAGTAAGTATGCACATATATAGTATATCATTTTTACAGTTTGTAGCTGTGTGCCGTACTTCGTTTCAGCAGTCACTGTTTTAAAGCGCTTAAGGAATTTTGACCCAGGAATGGAATGCAAGAAATTACATTACAGAGACTAAATTTGTGGGGATCAATAATATAATCTGCAATAGCTGCAATCCTGCAATAAATTTCTGTCCCTGCCCTCACCTGATACATATTCTGCAACATACAAAAACAACAATTTATTGTAGTATTTTTTTTGTTGTTGTTTACAATGAACCATCAAAACTGATGACACCATATTTCCAAAGATGTAGCTGAAAAACTGTCCCAGTTGTCTTTTTAAAAAGTGTTGGGTTGCTGATCCTCACCAGTCGTTTCTGCTGGAGCCTCTCTCTAAGGATCCGGTCCTCTGGGAGGACATCACATAGCAGGAAGTAATCCTCCTGTTTCTCTGCAAGGTAAATAACTTGCTATCAGCAGTTAAGTCGTGTTCACAAACTTTCCTTTTTTAGACTGATTAAAGCCTAAATGAAAAGTGAATTCTGGCTTTTCTCTGTCAATCAATCAATCAAGTTTATTTGTACAGTGCTTTTCAGCAACAGGGCAGTTCAAAGTGCAAACATTTAAACATCATAAACACATCATACAGTCAACAGTTGTGAAAACCAGTAACAGACATTACATTTTGTCAAGTGCCATTGTTGAAATCATCAATACACATTCAACATGTTGGTTAATGTTCCTTTTTTTATTATACTAAAGCAACTCTAAACAGGTGGAATTCTAGACTTGATGTAAAGGAAATCATGTTTCAGCTGTTTTGCAGTTTTCTGGAAGTTTGTTCCAGATTTGAACAAACTTCCAGAAGCTGAATGCTGCTTCTCCATGTTTGACACTAAATATTAATTACATTGTCATGATGTCTCTCTTGAGGAGGTCATGAATTGTTGTGTTCCAATGGACTCACCAACTGGGCCAGTGGAATTAGTCTTTATGACACTGCAGAAATCTGTGACTGGTTGTTCAAGGAACCTGCCCTTCCAGTAAACCAAGTACCTGACAAAGTGAACTCAGACAGCTCAGTGTGGTCACATATACATTTCTGTAACTCCACACAAAGGAAAAGAGCCCTACCTTGGGAGGCTGGCTATGAGCTTGATATCAGCGATGATCAGCTTGTGTTCCAGCAGCAGGTGTCTGAGCAGGGTGTCTTTCTGCAGCAGCGGGACAGACTCGGAGCAGAACAGACAGACCAGCAGCTCATCACTGGGATGCTGCACCACAATGGGAGTGCTGGGACTTCCAGCTCCAAGCTCTGGAAAACTCAAAGGTTCCAATATGCTGTCCCTGCCTGAAGGATAGTCATTTAAAACAAATCTAAAGGAGGGCTTACTAACGTGCATAAATAAGAGCAAACACAGCAGAGACCTAAGGAATGAATCTGACAGACGAAAATAAAATTTATGAACATGAAAGGTCGGAGTAAGCAAAGGCTAATTTCTAATATAGATCTTCTCTAATTATCTATTAGTCAATAGACAAATTAATAGTTAATCAAACCTTTGAGGCTAACCCTTTTCAGATCATAGTTCTGCAAAAAATAAAAAACAAAAATTGCGAACACACTTAAAAGTCGATTGAGTGAGTTCACTGACCCTGTGTGAATAATAATGGAAAGCTTTATTCCACCTAATGCATGCATACATGCTGGTGTTGGTCCTTTGTATTATTGTACTTTATCAAGTCCAAGAGAGAGTTTGTGTACGGGTATGAATTTGATCTGTGGGCTTGTCTTAAAATTGAGTTAAATGTGAATTCGTTTCAACTAAACTGAACTTAAGATCCTTTTTGATGTACAATAGAGCTGTGGGCTCCGAAAGATTCAAACCCCTTTTTTCACAGACTAGCTGCTTTCTGGCTGCCTTTTTAAATGTACAGAGACAATAACAGCATGTCAAAAGGTTTAAATCAAAAGCTAATGTATGCAGTGAAGGATGAATTGAAAAGTGAATGTAGTTCCTGCTGCTTTCGTTCACTACCACACAATGTGCGTACTTAAAACATATCAACTCTTTCAGTGAATAGCCACAGCCAGGTGTCAAACTTTAACATACCACAGTCTGCTGTTCGCTCGCAGGCGGCCATAACGGATTTTACGTAGGGATATTTTTCCTTTGTGTTTTTTTGGCGATTGGCAAACCAACTTAAAGGGCATTTACCGCCACCTACCGGACTGGAGTGTAGACGTCAATTGATAATCAGAGGGAATTTATTACATCAAATAGTGTCATACATACCTGCCAAGTCCCTTTTTTTTGGACGGGAACGGCCGTATTTTCCCCCTCTTTCCCGCCGTGCTCCCGTATTATTATCTTCCCGTATTGTAACATATTCCCCCCTACGGTGTGTGTGTGTGTGTGTGTGTGTGT
>NW_006800540.1:53040-63172 GCF_000485575.1 Poecilia formosa
CATATATATATATACATATACATATATATATATATATATATATATATACATATACATATATGTTTATGAAACAAATGTAATATCTAGAATAACTGAAATTACTCAAATCGTACCTGAAAATAACATACATTTTTTGACCTTTAGCTCACGTCAGGGGCGACGAAGTTCAGCATTAAGAGCCAAATTAAGCTCATTATCACAGTAAAGAGCCACACAGCAATTTCAAGATCAGCTTTATACCACTTGGTTCACTTTCTTAGATTTTTATTTGAATCTCTTTTATTCATTTTAATTTTTAGAACTTCCAGTCATTTGAGATCTCGAGATATAAAAGGCATTATAAAATAAATCTATTATTATTATTATTATTATTAGTAGTAGTAGTAGTGTTAACATCCATCACTACTGTTTTGAAACAAAAGTCTAGAACAATGAACCTTGATGGATCCTACATAGTCCTGAATATCCATATTTATTACTGCATATTGATCTGACATACCATTATGTCTGTTATTGTTACTGATAGCAATAATGTTAACACTAACAATATTATAAGCTCAATAAAATGGTGATTGACTGTTTGACAGATGTTTATTTGAGTTCAGCCAGCAAACTGACTAATTAGCAGAGCACCTGTTAATATAGGCTGCTACTTGCCTACTAAACATTACGTGTTTATCTATCTAACATTGTTTTCATGAATTTCCGCTTTTCCAAGTTTAGTTATTTTATTCAGAAAGAACATGGCAGGCTTTAAGACCCAGAGCACCACACATATAGTTGGATTAAAAAGGAAGTCACGTTGCTATTTCTTGGGTAGGTGTATTTTAGCTTTTCAAACTTAGCCGCTGTTTATTATTTTTGTTTTTTAAAGAAAACTCGTCATTTCCGATGACTTTGGAGAGTATTTTAACTGGAGAGCATCTGAACTGTTTGTCCTGTATATTCTTCAGTGCTCTCTGGGCCTCTTTACGAACTAACTCCCTGTTAACTGTAGGGGCTAGATGTTAGCACCAGCAGCTCTGCCTGTCAGCAGCAGGAAAAGGTGAACAGGATGAGGCTTAAAGATGGGTCAGTGGTTGCTGATGCATGTTGCTTTTGTGTTTGCCTACAAATATCTCATTAGAAACATATCTCCACATCGTTTATAAAACAATTGAAAGGTGAGAAAATGTGTAATTACTTATCATATAAACCAAAAATGTTACAAGAAATTAATAAGGAACACTGACATCAATTTTCTTCCCCTCTATCCTGAGAAGAAAACATTTGTTTAAAAATCATGACGGCATCTCTAAAGTAAATAAGAACAAAATCGCTTTCTATTCCACTCCCACAAAAAAATGACATAATTATTTATGAAGTTTTCCCTGTAATGACTTTCTGCAAAATATATCAAATAAATATAAATTCTTGGTTTACACCACTGCGCCACACGACGCCCGTTCTCAGACCCTTTGAAGCTCTCATTCACTCTTAATAATTCTTCTCTGATATAATATCTAATCTTCTTCTGATTATTATTATTGGCGTCAAGAGTTCTGATTTTGTTTAGTTTATTTTGTTGTATTTTCCTTTCCAGTTACCATATGGCACAGCAAACATCAGCAGGACGGCGCTACGTACAAACTTTCATTAGTGGATTCTTTGTTGCTGTTCCCGTCACAGTTACTATCCTAGATAAACTGGCGTATGTGGCTCGAGTGGAAGGAGCATCAATGCAGGTGAGACTGCATGACTCATCAAGGTGATGAATATCTATTTGTGGAAACACTTTACTAACACCTGGGCAAAGAATTATCACAGCATCTTAAAGTTTAGATGTGGTGGCCCTGAGAGTTGGCTTAAAAGTAACATTTTGATGTGATCAGCCATTTTTTCTGAACCTCCATGGCAATCCACATGGACTCATTCTGAAGAAAATCTCACCAGTAAGGACAGGTATCTGGTCCCTCACATTTCCTCCTGTCTGGCTGGGACACTGGTTTTCGTCAAGTTGTCTTTGGTACCATCAGGTTCCTGTCCATGTGTCAAATGTACCTGATAATCTGGTGTTGCGAACTTTTGTTTTAGTTTAAAGCACAGTGTGGAGTACCGATGTGGATGGCATGTTGGTGTACTTTTGTGATCAATGGTTGTTTGGAAGAAACACTGCAGAAACACCTGATTTGGTGGACTGATGCAACTGTTAGGCAGAGAAAAACAGTTCCAAATGTAACAATCTGTTTTGAAATTGTATACTGTTAATATTTGCCAAAAGAGGGTAATATTCCAGTAATCTGAACATTTTTAATTTGACTCGTTTTAAGCTGATAAAGTCAGCTAAAACAGACTGTTAGCTTCACGTTTTCACAACTCTTATGATTTATTTTAATTTCCAATAAGATCCTGGTAATATGGCATCTTTCTACTGCAGAGAAAGGAACTGCAGTAGAAAGTTCCTTTCAAAGAAGCTCTCTCAAAAGTCTTTTAACTAACGTTTAACTTTTCTTTATTTCTGAACAGCCATTCCTTAACCCAGATGTGGGAGCCCAGTCTGATGTTGTCTTGCTGAATCGTTGGAGTGTAAGAAACAACCAAGTTCAAAGAGGGGACATTGTCTCTGTTGTGTGAGTAAATGCCACAGTCTTTATGAACATGCATTGAAGTTTATTTTTAGGTTGTTTTTTTCTGTTTTATTCTTTTTAAAAATACAACACATACACACCACCTATATTAAAGCTTTACATTACTTTTGTTTAATAAATCTCATTTACTTTTCTCACAAGTAGTAATTAACTTCACACATTGCCTTTTTCACATTACCATCCTAATGAAGACAACCAAGGTCCAGTGTATTAAAGAGGATAAATCAATTGTTTTAAAGCTTTACAGCATTTAGCTGCATGTTAACTGATAAAAACATCAAAATGTACACTGATTTTAACTTAACCCTTGTATGTAGAAATGGGGTCCAACCGACCCCACACACATAAAACTTGTATAATTTGCCATAGTCCTCTACGTTTGCCTCAGTCCTCGCATGCACAAAGGTTGAGAATAATCAAAAATACAATTAAAGACTTACAAAAATATATAGAATTTAACATGGCATTGTTTCCACTTTAACTTCTGAATTCCCACACTTTATGAACAAAGAATAGTTTCTCTACCTTAAGCTTCGGCTGGACTCACTTTACCTTCATGCTTTGAGATACTTTATGAATCAACAAGCAACTGAATATTCAAACAAAAGCAAAATAAAACTCCTGAAACCCAGAGTTAATAAGATATCACAGTTCTTCCAGTCACCTAACCTCCTGGGACTTCCCAAACCTTCAAACCTTCAAAAACTTAGAGACTTGCCAGCACACTTGCTGATTACAGGATCATTCAATAGTGGATGCAATTATGTTCTCACCTGTTGTGCCTGTTACTATTAATTATTACATATTAATTTGCTTAATTATTTAATTCAGTTCCCCTAGAAATCCCAAGCAGAAGATCATTAAGCGTGTCATTGGCCTAGAGGGAGACTTCATCAGGTAGGAATGTTTTCCCAGTTCTCTTGCAGTAGCCTCAAACTGTTTTTAATCATTTACCAGAGGCATGCTAACTGTATATTGCTTGGAAAAGAAACAGTCATTAAGACCACAACCATTCACCGATCACAGGGAAATCCTTTTTTTTTTTGTTATGTTTTCTTTTGTAGCAACAAACACACATTATGTTGTGGTTATAGTCAGGTATTTCTTCCTATTTAACTCTTTAAGACAGTCAGAATTTTCTCTTATAAACTGATTTTTAAAGTTTATCAATTAGAAAGTAACTACTATGTAACTACATAGTACACAGACAATTACAAATATTTCTGGATTTTCAACACTTTACTAGGTTTTTGTTGTTCTTGTTGGCAAAAAATACTTGATGTGTTTTAAAACTAACACCACCTGTTTCGCAAAGACCAATCAATCAATCATCTGCCATGCTTATCCTTGTTGGGTAGTGAGGATGCTGGTTCCTATCTTCAGAGGTTTGGTAAAAAAGGGAGGAAGAGAAAAGACTAGAGAAAACCAAACAAGCTCAATATGCTATCACTTTCTAAAGCCATATATTATTTATTTATTTATTTTTGCAAGAAAGTATTCAATAACTTATATTTTACTTTTCTCTGATCATTTCTACAGGACTCTAAGCTACAAGAATCGATATGTGCGGGTCCCTAACGGTCATTTGTGGATAGAGGGGGATCATCGTGGACACAGTCTGGACAGCAACTGCTTTGGACCGGTATAAACAATAACAATTATGATATCCATACGGGGGAGGCTGTAGGGAGAACTAAGACTAGTAAATGGACTGAACTTTTATAGCACTTTTTCAGTCATTTTTGACCACTGAAAGCACTTTACACTAGTCACATTCACCCATTCGCACTCACAAACACATTTATACACCAATACACAGATCAGTAGGCAATTTGGGGTTAAGTGCCTAAGTGCAGGAGGAAGCTGGAATCAAACCTACAACCTTCCTATCGCAAGACAACTACTCTACCCACAAAGCCACAGTCGCCCCATAACAGACAAAAGTTATACTTCACAGGTAATATCTTCTTAGTGTGCCCTTTCCATCTTATCCGAACTTTCAAGAAAATCAGTCCTGATTCCTGACCATATTTTTTACTGATATGATCACAAAATGATTGTGACCATATTTTTTACTGAAGAGGAAGAAAACTCTCACTTATTGTCGACGTTTATTAATTCAACCTGGAAAGAGGGAAAGTAGCTATTGATAAATAAACTTTGATGCTTGGACATGGCGCTGGTAACCGCCATCAGAGAGGATGAGCTGCTGAGGTTAGAGACGTCTTCCTCTCGGGGCCCAGACTGAAAGGGAACTGAAGAACTCCAGTTGAAGTTGAAGGTGGAATAGGGGTGGAGGTGACTTGAAGATCGACTGAGGAGCAGGTGAGAGGACGCCGGACTTTATGAAGGAATCGAAGCCTGATGATTGGTGGATAGAGTAAAAGACGTGGACCAACAGACTGCAGAGGAGGAGCCTGGTGAGGTGAAAAGTCTTCCAGTTTGAAATTACACCTAGGCTAAATTTCAACCTGGAAAGACTCATACACAGAGGAATTAGCTATTAGATTAGCTATTTGACAAATAATAATCTTTGGAGCTCGGACCCCGGCAGAAGATATGGCACTGGTAACCGCCGTCAGAGAGAATGAGCTGCTGTGGATTAGAGACGTCTTCCCCCAAAAAAGCCTTTCCGAATCTCAAATCATGCACACATGCATCTTTCTGACCAGGAGCTGACTGTGTGTTGAAGAGTTATGGACTGGACGCTGTGGAGCGCGTCTGGTTCAGAAGCGCAATCCAAACCTTTAGTTGAGCCTTTAATTCCAGATTGTAGGGCTGTTCCAGCCAGACAGCAAAGCAACTTGAAAAACTTGACTGGCAGCCAATCAGAAAGATGAGCATGGTAAATAACATTTCAATAAATTATTTTGGCTTATATTTTATAATAATAATTATATGTGTTTTGATTACATTGTAATTACATTGTAATCAAAACATATTTTTAAAAATGTTATCAATTTTGGATTAATTCTTTCATTATTATTTTAACATTTTTTCCTCATCATCCCCCCAACTTTCTGAGTTTTGGAGGGAAAAAAGACAAGACAAGACAAAACAAAACAAAACAATGTACCTGAGTATGAATTCTGACCTTTGAATATTAAAACTGATTCAAAACATTTATTTTATTTCCCTTCCTTCTTAGGTGTCACTAGGGCTCCTGCATGGCAGGGCCTCCCACATCATCTGGCCACCAAATCGTTGGCAACGCATTAAACCATCTCTACCGCCAAACAGAGAACCACTGGATGCTGAAGAAGATGATGAATAAAAAAAGATAAAATAGTTTTTGTACAAATTTTTTTAAGCAAACGCTGTACCAATATCTATTTCCTCAGTATGTGATCGTTTGAATTCGAATATTCAAGTGCTTTGATTGGGTTGCTTGTTTTTGTGTTCTTTTAATCACTGTAAAGTAAACCGTTGGTATTTCCAACTTGGAACTATTTTCTCTGAGGTTGTCAGCTTTTGAAGCTTCAAACCTGAATACAGTTATAATCCCGAACATTGTCCTTTGAAACTGAATTTTACACATTGACATTCAATAGAGCAGAGGACTTCAACGTGGGGGTCAGGAGTCACGACCTCTCGGTGGGTCTCAGATTTGCTCTGACTCACCAGTACCTCTGATTGAGACATTTTTTGTAGATTTTTAAAAAATTTTAAAGTTATGTCTTTAAATCCACATTAACATTAATCTAACATGTAACAAATCAGTAAATGAGCATATCAGAAATGCACACATTCAGGGAGCAAAGATCTGTTTATTATGTTAAAAGTTTTTCATTTTATGCAAAATAAGTTGTTTTTTTAATGGCAGTTGCAAAATTAGGCTTTCATTTGTGTATTCAATCTGATGTTGGTTATGTTTTTTCCTAGGATTTAATTTCTACCTTTCAGTTTCATCTACTGCAGTTTAATCTTGTCTGAAGTTAAAATTTGCTGCCGGCTTCTAATTGTATGGTGGTAACATCCATCCATTTTCTCTACACCCTTGTCCCTTGGTGGGGTCAGGAGGGTTGCTGGTGCCTATCTCCAGCTTCATTCCAGGAGAGAGGCAGGGTACACCCTGGACAGGTCACCAGTCTGTCACAGGGCAAACAACCATGTGCACACAGTACCAATTAACCTGACAGTCATGTTTTTGGACTGTGGGAGGAAGCCGGAGTACCTGGAGAGAACCCACCATGCACAGGGAGAACATGCAAACTCCATGCAGAAAGACCGCGGCCGGGAATTGAACCAAGAACTTTCTTGTTGCAAGGCAACAGCTCTACCAACTGCGCCACTGTGCAGCCCATGGTAGTAACATTGTCGTCCAATTAGGTGGCAGGGTGAACCCACCGAGGCGCCGACGTTATAAACTCCGCTCTTTCAACCGGATTTCATAGTGATAGTGGTCAACAACAGGACCAACCAACTAATATTTTTCTGATATTCACACGGAAGAACATCTGATGTCAAATTCACACATCTGAGTGTGAATTTTCCACTGGGCTCCATTTGGCCTGCTTCACATCAAACAAATGAAGCCCAGATGAAGTGTGTTCTGTTTTGCGGGTCACTAGTACAACCTCACTGCTGCTATTTATCACTTGAACTGTTCTGTGCATTTTTATATATTTATCAATTGAATTTAAGGAGGGTCCAGTCTGAGTGCATGAAGTTTATGTTGTGTTGACTATAGCAATTAGAGCAAAATATTAAAGTGCAGTAAAAACAGACCAAATTTAGATAATAGGTTCTCTGGACACTTTATTCATTAGAAGTAGAAAATTATTGATCAGTCTGTGCCTCTATCTAAGCAGATGTTCTCTTTCATTGGCAACAAATATCTGATTCAAGGAAACTGCTTCCATTGTGGTGAGATGTATGGCCTTGTTAAAATAAAATATTAGTTATAGAGTGAAACATCTCTTCTAGAGCTTCTTTAAACTGTCACTGAAAACCTCTGCTAGAAATGTCTGAGATGTCTTGGTAGAATTTCCTTGATAACATTTGCAGATTAAACATCTTATGATTTAATGTTAACCAATTGCTCTAATGATGTACTTTAAGAAATAAGATAATAAAAAATGTGTGTTGTCCTGAAATAAATTAAAATGTGATTACTTTGTTTGACAGTCTAGGCCAAAATATATTACCATTTGCAAATCTGGTAGAAATTTCTTTTGCTGATTTTAGAAATTAAAAAATTTTCAGATACTCAAAAACCCAAATAAAAGTTCTCCTCAAAATGAACAAGGGGAAGGCAATACGTCAATTGGATTGATAAAGAATGATGCCCTTTAGTTATTAACAGGCTTTTAGATCAAAATTACATACAACTGGAAAAAGCCAACACAGCAGAAAATCTTTTAACAGAGTGCCTGAAAAATAATAATAAAAAAAGGAATTGGTGGGAGCTGTACAGAAGGCAATGCCAAGAACCTCAATGAACTAAGCCAGTTTTGGAAAATTTTCCAAAATTCTTTCATAAAATGACAAGCATACAGACAGGGGTGCTGCCAGGAATTGTGGGCCCCCTGACAAAAAATTTGTTTGGGCCCCCCTGCACAGCTGCTGCTACAATTTTTTGAGTCTATTGACCCATAAAATGCATCACAATTTTAAAGGCTTGCATCTACCTTGCTTTCTTTGGTTCAGTTCTGATAATTAGCACAATATTTACTGCTCATGAATTAGTCCACATCCAGTATGCAAGTAGGTTACTTAAATTTTTTTCTATTCATTTTAGATTACTGAAATGTCTCTCCCCATGAGCAACAGTCAAAAGCAACGTGCAACTACACAAAAAACAATCCAAACTTCTCAAAAATTCTATAGTTGCATTTTATTCAAGCTGCAGTACATAACTTTAATAAAAAATATGTTTTCTCCATATTATTTAAAGCTGTCATGATGTCATACCAGTTTGTTATGAGACAGATAATCTGTGAAAACAATCAATCTCCTCCACCTCCTTCCTGATTTACCATTACTGGTTAAAGTAATGTGCCGTTCTGACCAAAACAACCAATCAGAACTTGTAGGACGCTCTTAGCGCTGTCAATTACCCTCATTCACTCACTGCTAAATGTGCTATAGGTGGAGAAACAACTTATCATTACAAGAAACCATTTATCTGCCGACATTGGTAGCTATCTAACTAAACTGAGCATTCACAGTTTGAATCTGCACAGCTCTGTGCTATGCTAGCTGCAGCACATCTCAAATCAAGGGGGAGGAGGGATGAGCAGCAGTGTTGTGCTCAAGACCACCTAACCCGAGACCAAGACAAGACCAAGACCAGAGTGTATCGAGACCGAGACAAGACCAAGACTTTTCGGGTCCGAGACCAAGTCAAGACCAAGACCGAGGGAAGTCGAGACCGAGTCAAGACCAAGACCAGCACCCCACCTATACATGATACGATAAAATGTGAAATATGATCAAAATAACTTCTCAAATTGATCTGAAAGATCCATATTCACATAGAAACACCTACATATTAAATACTTAATAAATTTAACCAATATTAAAAGCAGGACATACTCTTTGTTCTGCTTTGCTTCCATCTCTGTGCTACGATCCGCAGTGGTCTCCTGCCATCCCTAAAAAGATAACGGCCTGGGTGTTTGTCCATGTGGCTCAGAAACCACCACTGTCCATTAAACATAGCAATTGAGGCAATGCCCTGACGCTCAACTATGACCACTGACCAAGGAGCAACAACCAAGAAGTAACCAAGCACAAGACGCTCACCGTGACTGTTCTCACCCTCTCTCCCGCTACATGAAGCCAGGTAGTCTGACACCATGGCAGACTACCATTACAGCTGCCACTTTGACCGAAAACAATCAAAGAGCAATGTGCATGCTCTGTGTGCTGTTTCGTTCTTGTGTTTTATTTATTTAAAATATATCAATGTACATAATTAAATAAAATAATGATAGATACTGCAGTGTACGCAGAGGATTACAAGAACAAAGAAGAGTGTTCTGTCAGATCAGCATACGCTGTCAGATTGTCATACGCTTAGCACAAACTCACAGCTATATCGGTCAGACACGTCATTACCATATAATTTTATTTAACTAGCAACATAGAATCTTGACGTAGATCATCATACACTTTATTAACAGTTGTATGGCATCCTGACTTAGCGGTTAAGTAGGTTAATGAGTTTTACAGGGTGTGTGTTGTAGTTGACTGCAGCTGCAGCCAGACCCTGCTTTAAATACAATTTGAAAAAGCGACAATGCATGCATATCTATAAAGTTATCATGGAAAACAATTTAATGACTTATTTTCGTCATAACTTGTTGTGTATGGTGAACTGACAACTCCTTTGACTGTCGGACTTCTTAATGCGCAGGCATGGTACTCACTGCATGTGTAGCACCAGTATCACACCGCTAACTGCGCCACTGGACCAGTTCTAGGCTCTAAGGAGTGGGGAAGCAAGAATAACAACACCAGAGACCGCTGCTTTAAATGGAAAAAGCCGGCAATTTACTGAA
>NW_006800540.1:63462-64841 GCF_000485575.1 Poecilia formosa
TCATGACATTATGGAAAATAATGAACTTTATCACAATATTCTAATTTTATGACCAGCACCTGTATATGAAAAAAAACACTGAATGCTCTCTGGTATGAGGAGGCGGGCCGGATCCGGCATTGTTCAGGGGGCTGGACCAAATGACGTGGCGGGCCGGATCCGGCCCGCGGGCCGTAGTTTGGGGACCCCTGCTCTAAGGAGTGGGGAAGCAAGAATAACAACACCAGAGACCGATGCTTTATATGGAAAAAGCCAGCAATTTACTAAAAACACACACATAAAATACAATACATGAAACCCCTCAAAAAAAAAGAAAAGTAGATCACTCCTTCTTTTTACTCTTTAGTTCACCTGGTTTATTTTAGTAAAACTAATCTAGTTTAATTAGACCAGTCTCTTTTCTCCTAGGTTATTTTAGCCGGACTAATTTAAGTTAGTTAGACCAGTCTAGGTTACACCTATTTTAGTACTCCTATTTTTTCTTCCTGAGTTAACTCGTTTTCTTGTCTTTCACAGGTAAGGAAATACCTTCAAACACAATTAAATCAAAGTGGACCACAATTATTCAAATCACATTCAGAGATATAACATGAAAATCAAAGTAGGGCACTTTAAATTCAAGTTCAAGTCCAAATGTGAGTTCAGGTGCTCAGTTCAATGAAAAGCTTCAGTTTGATTCAGTCCAAAAATAATAATAACTCAATCAGTTCTTAATCCTGTTCAGTTCAGTTTGAACTAGTTCCTGATATTCCTACCGCTCCGGCAGCGAATTACCCCACGCAGGAGAGTCCCTCCCTGATACGATGGAGATGAGTTGAAGGTCTTGGTCTGGCTCGCCATCTTGAATCCCGTCTGTAAATGTGCACGTCGCACATGGCAGACCAATCCTCGCTCCGTCCGAGATTCCAACCGAACAAAAAAACCTGACCTGTGTAACAGGTCTCAAACACGACAGAACTCTTTTTAAATCATTAAATTATAAAAATAAATTCTTCTTCAGAAACCCAATATATTAACCGGATAACAGTTTATGACGGAGCATTTCTTTGCAACAGCTACGATTTTAGCGTTAGCTCTCCGCCAAAAGGAAAAGTACAACACGGTGAAAAATGTAAAAAAATAAACACAAAACTCACCAAAACCGATGTAACTTAGTTCTCATAAAATCCCCGTCAGTTTCCGACCAGGTAAATTATGTTTTCTCAACTATAATATTAACTTTTCTGTTAATTAATCACCGCTCTTTTCCTCCGATTCCTCCTCTGCTCTCTCCCTCAGGTTTGTGCACTGCAGCGTCACCCAGGCGCCGCGTCTGTGACGCTGGTTTCTTAAAGAAACAGCAATGGTATTTTCTGTTCACAGACTTTAATCAGCTATTT
>NW_006800540.1:66845-75300 GCF_000485575.1 Poecilia formosa
TTTTTTAGGGAGAAAACAATAACTGAAATTATTTTTGAAAAGCGGAGTATTGAAGAAGTCCGTAAACTGAAACCACCAATAAAGTGTGGAAAACTCTTGCTCAGCAATTTGACATCCTCTTTCTATTTGATGACACTTCCCCGTCATTTTGAAACAGTAGTTTTCAAAGAGAAATGTATGTCCATTACTGCTGAACACAAGCTGTTCAACAGTTTGAATCAATCATCTGAACACGGTAGGTGGGTTCACCCTGGACAGGTCATCAGTTCATTGCAGAGCAACACTGACACAGACAGGACAACCACCCACACCCACACACACACACACACAGGCAGACACACTCACACCTACAGATAATTTATTGTTGTTAATTAACCTAACAGTCATGGTTTTGGTGTGTTTTAGTGTCATTCTCTTATTTTTTCTTATTTTTGTTCATTTTTAACATCTCTTTCATTGCATATGCTGTGGTTTTCAGAAGTATTCACACTCTTAACTTTTTCATGGTTTGTCCAGTTACAACTGAAATGCTGAGGTGTGTTTTGTGAATTTTTTTTGCTAGATCTACACAAAGTAGTGGGACTGCAAATTTGACCTTCATGGACGTGTTACAGGAAGACAGCTATTGTTGTTGGAATGCCCTCTGCAGTTTCCCACAAACAGTGTAAGAGACATAGCAAACAAGTAGAAGAAGAAAGTCAGATTAGACCATACAATAGAAGTTTTGGCCTGTGCAATACAAACCACTGCACATCTCCCTCACCACACAACTCCAATGGTGTAAAATGTGTATTATATATTGTGGAGATTCTTTTCTTCAGAAGAGACAGAGAAGCTGGACAGAGTTGATAGGAGGACAAATTTTATGAGAGCAAAATGTTATGTGAGTACCCAGAGAAACTCACAAAACATAAGAAGAACATGCTACTGAGATACAAGACAGTCAAGAACATAAAACCATCCTTAATTTTCTTTTAATCCAAGAAACGGGACTTTCTCCTGATGTTTTATCACAGTTTTGATCAAACGTTCAGGCTTTCTAAAACAAATTTGTTTATGGGCGCACTTTGCCTCCCATTTTGCGATTTTTGTTTTTGTTGAGTCAAACCTCTGATTCATTCAGATATTAAATAGACTCACACACTTGAGTAGTGAAACAGTGCTGCAAAGATCAAATTAGATGTCTCTGCCGTTTGTTAAAATGTTCATTTCTTCCATTTTCTTTATATGAAGAAATGTTAAAGACCAAAGTTTAAAGTATGTTGACTGGGTTGGCACTTATCTTCACTGTGTTCACTTAATGTTCACTGTCCTTATAAAGTCCTGACTGGCTGGCATGATGAGGTTTAACACCAGAACTAAAAACAACAGAAAATGCACCTGAAGTGCAAAGACATTTAAAACACTTTCAAAAAAGCCTGATTAACGCTTGATCAAGACCACCTTAAAATATTACACAGGCATATAAATTAGAGATGATTTAGTATGCAAATTAAATATTAGGTGTCACACATGGTGCAAATTCAAGGGATTTTAGTTTTCCTCTAATAGTATTGTGTCTCTATAAAGTCAGAGTCTTTTTAAAAGCACATAGTGATCAAATTAATTAGTGTGTGTTTGGATCACCAAGTAAAAAAACTTGGCACATGATTACTTACATAACAACTTGTATAAATGTAAAATAGACTCTTCACTGAACACTTCAGTGGAGCTGAACCCTGCTGCTCTGAGCTGTGGGCAGGTGGCAGAGGAACACCTCTTTGAGCCCCGCTCTCACATGCAACCTGTAACATTACAGGCTCAAATCCTCAAGAGGCAGCGGTTTCCTTCATTCACACATAACCTCCCACACACAGCATGGCTGCTGAAGAGAGATTAAAGGCTCAGCTCAATTTCAAATTTTGAGTGCAATCAAATGGGATATCCCATTACCCACATTCAAATTAGATCATTGAGTCTTTTGATAGAGCCAAAAAATGACTTTTATGAAAATGTGCAATAAAACTGATCTTTATCAAAATGCACAGGACACATGCACTGGTATCCCTACTAAAGATGTGAAGAAAGTCTTAAAATAAGTTAAAGGTAATCTTTTTCTCCTGGAGCACGAGCTCACACAGAACCAAACCTAACAAAAATCCAACCTTTAATTTGAACACATTTATTCAGATGGGGAAAGATTTATATCTTAGGATATCATTTTATTGTAAAATCTCAGGTGGCAAATATATACACCTGAAACCTCCTTTGCCAATATGACAGTTATAAGTTACTTTGAAGCTCTAAAACATCTCAGTCAAATTGAGAAAGAAAAGCATAAGTAAACAAACTGTCCGCTATATTTACTTGTGTAGATAAGCGTTGTAGCATGAATTTTTCTAAAATATAATTCTTTCTTAAAATGAAAATTATTTCCATTTATAAATGCTGTTTTATTCCTGACAATAAATGAACTCAAATTAAAAGTGAGGTTTTTCTAATAAAAAAAAGTGTGCCACTGTGGTGGAACAAAACTGATGATTTCCTTTTAAGGCTTTTCACACATCTCTACAAAAAAGTGCCAATAGCTGTTTAGGGTAGCACTAATGTTCATGAAACAAGAAATATAAAGAGGATAACGTTCTCAGTCAGGATTCAATAAAGGTTACAAATATTATGTAGCTCTAAGCACTGATCAGTTTTCTACATCTTCTGATGTAGAGACATAAACCATTTTAAATAACTGTCGATAGATATGGGAACACTTTTTTCAGTCCCCTTAGAAAAGGATAAAAAAATCAATTGTTCTACTGTTGTATCTAATTAAGTCAAACAAAGGCCACAGATGTTTGATGTCACTTCAGCTACTTTACTCCCAGGATTTAAGAATCACAGGAAAATGAGCTTTAGCTTCAGAAATGACTTATCTTTTCAAGTAATGTATCCAACTAATAATAGTTACCAGTGGGAGGTTCGCTTTGAGATACAGGTGGTATAAAAAGTCTACACATCCCAGTTCAAATTACCTTTCTTATACCTTTATTGTGACATTGATTCTGTACAATTCTGAAAAACAAGCAAATGTGGAACAGGAATGTTTTTTTTAACTAAAAAAAAACCCTGCAACAACTTAGATAGATATGCACAGTCTAATGCTCATCTTCTTATTCAATTTCAACATTGTCTTGTCAGCAGTCTATCAGCATTCTAAATCTTGGCTCAGAAGTGTTTGTCCACTCTACTTTGCCAAGATTCTTCAAATCTCTGACTGTGAGGACATGTCTTTTTCTACAGCCCTCTTCATGTGAGTGCATGAAGTGCTCTAAAATTTTCTGGTAGACCACAAAACTGACTTTGATTGGATAAAACACAGTGGACCAACACCAGCAGTGATGACCACAAGTCATCACTGACTGAGGAAACTTCACACTGGACCTCAGCTTGAATTCTGTGCCTCTCTAGATTCTGGTATGTTGATTTCCAAAATGCAAAATTGAGTTTAATCTAAAAAGAAGAGTTTGGACCACTGAACAACAGTATTTATTCTACTCAGCCCAAGTAAGTAGCTTCTTCCTGTTATTGGCACCTATTGCAGTGGCAACCAGAGGACCTGCTGGTATACACCAGAGGTGATGGAAACTGTCAGGTGAAGCAGGGCTTGGTTGTCCTTGGGGACTCTTAAAGTAGCTGACAGGTATCGGGTGGCTGAGGTTGAGGAAGCAAAGACCATCACATGCTTCTTCAATGCTTCATGAGGGACCAGTTGGAGAGACAGACTGGGATAGTAGGGCCCCCGCCCAGCTGCTGTTACAATTTTTTGAGTCTATTTGACCCATAAAAAGCATCACAATTTTAAAGGCTTGCATCTGCCTTGCTTTCTTTGGTTCAATACTGATACTAGAACAATATTTACAGCTCATGAATTTAACATCCAACAGTCCACATCCGGTATGCAAGTAGGTTGCTTACATTTTTTCTATTAGTTTTAGATACTGAAATGTCTCCCCATGAGCAACAGTCAAAAGAAACGTGCAAAATATACATAAAGCAATCCAGAGATCTCAAAAATGCTACGTAGTTGCATTTTACTCAAGCTGCAGTACGTAACTTTAATAAAAAATATGTTTTCACCATAGTTAAAGCAGTCACCATGTTGTAGCAGTTTGTTATGAGACAGATAATCTGTGAAAACAATCAATCTCCTCCATCTCCTTCCTGAATTACTATTACTGGTTAAAGTAATGCACCATTCTGACCAAAACAACCAATCAGAACAAGTAGGAGGCTCTTAGTGCTGTCAATTAGCCTCATTCACTCGCTGCTAAATGTGCTAATGGTGGAGAAACAACTTATTACAAGAAACTGTTTATCTGCCATCATTGGTAGCTATGCTAGCTAAACTGAGCATTCACAGATTGAATCTGCACAGCTCTGTGCTATGCTAGCTGCAGCACGGCACAAATCGAGGGGGAGGAAGGATGAGCAGCACCACATGAGATTGTGATTGACAGCACTAAAACTCTCCTGCCACTGACTGGTTGTTTCTAGCACTGGGAGAAGGCAGAGGAAATAGATTTTTCACAGATTACCTCTCACACCATACTGTCACAACATAATGACAGTTTTAAAAAAATGTGAAAAAAATATTTATATGAAAGTGACATACTGCAGCTTTAATTTCCCTCAGGAGAGGACGGGTCAGGAGGGACGTGGGTCATCTGTTAAGTGGTAAAAGGTACAAGGGACAAGTTAAATATATGAATATGTTGGTAATTTTTTTTCCTTAATTCATTAAATGCTAATGAAAAGGAGGCAAACAGTTCGTAGCTAAGCTAACTATGCTACATGGTTGATAATCTCACACAGTCTACCCACCTCTCTTGGAGAAAAACTGGGTTATAAATTAAACTCTTGCCTTCTCTCTCTCTCTCTCTCTCTCTATTTTGTTTTTGAAAACCTGATTTCATAACTTTTCTTAGCAGCATAGTAACTGCCACAGTTGTTCTTGTTTCCTACTATCTGCTGCTAACAGTGTCACAGTGAAGCGCTCCAAGCAGGAATGAACCATTTAACTCAGATTAGGGAGTTCAGGGCAAATATGGATGTGTGTTTTTTGATCTGGGAGTGGGAACATTAAATTTTTACTGCTAAAAACAATCTTTGAAAATACAATATGATTAATTTTGTAATTGACAGAGCCCCAATTTTTTTTTCAATTTCTATGAACAATAAATAAATAAATAAATTGTGGTGGGCTCCCTGTTGGTCAGGGCCCCTAGAATTGGCATCACCTTTACCGCGCCCCTGCTCTGTGTATACATAAAAAAAAAAAAAAAAAATTCCCTTCTCACCCTCCGCGGATGGTCTCTTTCCACAGGTCAACATATATAATGTTGACAAACAAAAAATGGAAACTTCAATAGCCTTAAAACTACAGAATTAGAATAAACAACCAGAATTAGAATAAACAACCTTGATAACATCAATGTCTTGATGTTATCAAATTTAATCCATGAGATGTGACCCGTGTGGTTTGTGGATTTATGTATGTGGACAATTAATATCTCTGTGAACGAGTTTTTGGATGTTTTCATGATAATTTTCCTTGTTTCTTCTCCTTTGTGAAAGCAGAACTTAAGATCCAGGCTATGATGTTGAGCCCCAATGGTCTCCTGAACCCCAAAGCCTCCATGCCTCACCCCACTCCTCCTCCGCTGCCCATCATCACACACACTGCAGCCACACCCACCATAAACTCCAACCAGTCCCGCAGGCCGAGTGGAGTTTCCATGGAGGTCAACAGTTTGGAGCAGAGGTCGCTGGTAAGGCTGGACAAGATCATTTTTAATATTTTTACACAGCAGTTCAGGTTTACTAAAACTGTACAGGAGAAAGTCAATTTTTAAAAAGCAAATAAAGTTCTGTTAATGTTAACATACATTTTTAAATCCTGCAATGAGTTTGTAGAAAAATAATTCAAGATTTTAATTTCTTTTATTCCCCTAAAACTGCTATATTTGTAAGTCTGGGGACATTTGAAACATTTGCCAAAGTAAATATTTTGAAACCAGTCAAAGTCTTGTTGCTGGTTTTTTATTACCATCAAATGTTGATTTAGTGAACCACGAAACCCTCAAGAAAGAAAGGACGCAATGTTCTCCTCAGTTAAATACCGCTTTTAATGGATTGTGCCTCAGGTGAGTTCATGCACATGCCTTTTTCTAAATTCATATAATTGTTTCCAGTAAAGCTTAAATTCTTGCTGAAAGTTCTTGCTCTTCTGGTCACAGAAACATGAGCAAACATAAAGGCTGAACCCATCCTGAGTCACAGTAAACTGCATAGAGTTCAGTCTCTTTACAACATTGTGTTTTCTGCCCTTCTAAAGTCTGGCTGCTAATCACTCAAATACAAGAAATGACTTTAACATGGATTTTTATCTACTTTGTTTGCTTAAGTAAACTTCTGACATGTTCACGTACCATTACACACTGCAGATATCAATCTGCCACACACAACAAATACCCTATGTGAGCTTTTTTTGTTGTTAAAAATTCACCAAAGCAATGTCTAAATGGCCCAAAGATATGAAGGCTAATTTTGGTGTTTATTTGTTCTACATGTGATTTATTAAATTCATTTTCCAAGTACACCTGTTTTAACCAATATCGACAAACAAAAACAGCAGAAGCAAGCTGTATGCAGCTTGGCTCATATCTGAGTTACATAATCATGCACCTTCACATGAAGGAATAAATGAGAAATGAGAAAATACAGACTTTTTCCATGCATTGATATTATTACATCAATGTCACAACTAGAAGAAGGATTAAATGAGTTTATTACTGCTGAACTGAGTGAATCTGTGGAGTTTCTGCTGATGCTTTCTGACAGATATTTTACATCTTGTTATGAACCTGACCACTATCAAACTAGGCAGTTTGCTTTGTCTAAACCAAGATGAAATAGTTTACACCATTTCATCTTGGTTTGGATGTGTTGAATAAGTGCAGGTGTCATTGCATTACCCAAAAATTCTTTAGTCACATAAACCTGAAAAATTAAAAAATTAATCTAATCCTGTCCTGTTGTTTATTTCAATTTTGAGTATTTGATTTGATCTTGAAACTTAAAAACATAAAAACAAACCTCTTTATTGTATTATTATGTTTTTATGTCGTGGTATTTATAGCAACATTATATGTTCAATAATATGCATTGTATATTAGAAATAAATTCAAATCAATTCATTGCACCCAGGAAACAGTGATGAAGACAAAAGGTGATAAAAACCAAATGTTTTGCTCACCAGGTAAAAACTAGTTAATATTTATTTATTTATTTTTTACCTGAGCAATAGATAAAGGTCATTTAAGATATTTCAGCAGGTTTGGCTCTGTGGAATCAAATTACAAAAAAAAAACAAACAAAAAACTAGTGATGGTCTGAAATTTTTCTAAATAATCTGAATATTTATCTGTATAGCCTTCGAACACCTATAGTATCCAGAAATCTAAGTAGGGTAGAATGAAAATGTGGAGAGAAATGTCTTCCAAGTTGTTTTTCTGTCCCTGGAGTCTCTGTGGGATGGCAGTCCGGAGAGCCGGCGCTCCAGCTGGACGAGCAGCGGCAGAGCTCCCAGCCTGCACCGGAGGAGCCAGTCGGGGGAGATGGAGTCTCTCCTGTCATGCTCCAGCCCCAGCAGCAGGGAGCAGTCTTTGGACCAGTCGGACCACCTGCAGGTTCCCATGCTGCTCTCACCAGACTGCAATGGCACCACCTTTCACCTTCCAGAGCTGGGCTACGACAAGGCCACATCATATTTCCACAGTGATCATGATGAGGAAGACACTGAAGAGGTGAAAGAAAAATAACCAATTCCTTACACCAAATCAGAACATGCAAAATCACATTTAAGCAGAAATGTTGATAAAAACGTTGCATCCTGAGGTGAGTTGGAACTTTTGGCAACTTAAATATTAACATTTATTTGCAGCAATAAACATTTGAAGACAATGAGCATTTAATGAATGTGTACTATAAAATAATAAATTATATTCCATGTAGTGGTGCATCAAGGCATGCAACCATCCTGTGATTTATTGTGTGTGTATTTGTATGCTTTTTGCAGAGTTTATGTAAGAGGCTGAAGAAGATGCTGGAGCCATATGAACCTCTGTGGTGCAGAGAGCATGAAGAGTGGTCACTGTATCTGTTTGCACCAGAAAATGAGTAAATGAACAAAAAACAAGAGAGAAAAGAAATACCACACACACTCATAAAAACAGATATGCCACTGATCGTCTCCTGAGTAGTCTGAGTGGTTAAACCGCAGCAAGTGTGAACATTCACAGTGAACTTGTGAATCTTGTAGCTAACCCTTAGTAATTAAATTTTTACTCTTTTCAATTAAAGCAGTGGTTCTTAACCTGGGTTCGATCGAACCCCAGGGGTTCGATGAGTCGGTCTCAGGGAT
>NW_006800540.1:75967-79007 GCF_000485575.1 Poecilia formosa
CCCCTGAGACCGACTCATCGAACCCCTGGGGTTCGATCGAACCCAGGTTAAGAACCACTGAGTTAAAGGAAGTGAAAGTGTGAGTGTACTCTGTGTGTGGACATTGTGTTGTGAAATAAGTGATCCTTGTGTTTTGTGTGAAGCCTGGAGATGTAGCTGATGTTGTTTTTCTTCTGATTGTGTCTCTCTTTAGGCTAAGGCTGTGGTGTCAGAAGGTTATAAGTCACAAGATGTTTGATCACATCGTCCTGCTTTTCATTTTTCTGAACTGCATCACCGTAGCCCTAGAGAGGCCTGATATACATCCTAAGAGCATGGTAGAAAACACACCCAGACACACACATTTGCACAATTAAATGTGAGTAATGTCAAAGGAATGCCACAATCAACCTCAACTTCCCATTAATCGCTGTAATCTACAGATCATAGGACAGAGATGAATTCCACATTGTTCTGTAGTTTTTTAATGACAACATTTGAGTTGTTCATTTTGCAGGGTGAACTCAACCTCAGTGGTTTTATAATAATAATAATAATAATAATAATAATTAATAATATGTTTGTGTAATCACAGAGAATAACAATCAAAGCATGTTTCAAAAAATGATAAAAGTTAAAACCAATGATAAACTCATTAAGACATAGAATAGGCATGTTTAAAAAGTAAAGTCTTTAAGCCTCTTTTAAAGTGAGCCAGTGATTGTGGAGCTCTTATGGTCCGAGAGAGAGTTCCACAGGCGGGGGCAGCCACGCAGAATGGGCCCAATCTCCCATGGGCCTTCATTTAGTCTGTGAAAGGTGGAGAAAATTACTGCTCTGTGACCGTAATGAACGCGAAGATGAATATGGAACAAGAAGGTCCTTCAGATAGTCTGGTGAAATTCCGTTTAAATATTGATGAGTAATGAGAGCAATCTTATGTTTATATAATTATAATTGCATTGATTACTGTAACAGATTTGTTGGGTCTGCCCAACAAATCAGTCCTCGAGCTGCAGCTGATCCAGAACACTGCTGCTGATGTTCTCACTAAAACCAGGAAGATTGAGCACATAACACCAGTTCTAAAGTCCTTCACTGGCTCCCTGTAGCTCAGAGAATACACCGTGTTCCAAATTATGATGCAAAATGGATTTAAGTGTCATAAAGATTAAATTTTTTGTTGTGGTATTAACTTTATAGATGATATTGTGTGTCAGGGCTCTTTGAATCACTATAATTAATTTCAGAAAGCTGGTTGATTAGTTTGTCTGGTGAGCTCAATTAAAGGAAATCTACTGAAGAAGGATGTTCCACATTATTAATAAGCCACAGGTTTCAAGCAATATTGGAAAGAGTTAGGATCTCTCTGCTGACGAAAATCATCAGATAGTGTAGTGCCATATGACAAGGTATGAAAACATTAGATATTTAACAAAAACTGAAGCGTTATCGTACTGTGAAGAGAGAGGCTGATTCAGAACAAAGGATTTTGTGTAGATAAAGGCACAATGAGGAAGGTTTCTGTTAGACAAATTCATCAGATTAAGGGAGCAGCTGTTAAAATGCCCCTACAAAGCAGCAAACAGTTATTTGAAGCTGCTGGTGCCTCTTGAACCTCAAGATGGAGGATCTTTCAGAGACCCCGAAGGGGTGAAAATGACCTCAGCAAAGTATATGGACATTCTGACTGATCACTTTCTTTCATGGTTCAAAATGAAGAGCCGTACCTTCAGTAGTAAAATCATATTTATGCATGACAATGCATGCTGCAAGGAATACCACTGTGTCATTCCTTGCAGCATGACACAGGAATGCGGCAAGGAATTCCTGTGTGCCCCTTTTATGGGCATAAAAGGGGAGAAACTCATGGTGACCACACTATGAGAAACTCATGGTGTTTCTCATGAAACACCATAAACTTTATAGGTTCTCGATAAGGTTCTCAACCCTATCGAGAACCTTTGGAGTATCCTCAAGCAGAAGATCTAAGGGTGGGATGTAGTTCATATCAAAACAGCCGTTCTGGGAAGGTATTCTGACATCTTGCAAAGAAATTAAAGCAGAAACTATCCACAATCTCACAAGTTCAATGGATGCAAGAATTGTACAAGTGATATCAAAGAAGGAGTCCTATGTTAACATGTAACTCGATCTCTTAAGATGTTTTACATTGAAATAGCTTTTGATTTTAGTACCTGTGACCACTTAATGCTGCACATTCAAAGAGTGACCGTTTGCAGTTCTCCATCCATCCATCCATCCATCCATCCATCCATTTTCTTTCGCTTATCCGGGGTCGGGTCGTGGGGGCAGCAGCTTCAGAAGGGAGGCCCAGACTTCCCTCTCCCCAGCCACTTCTTCCAGCTCCTCCGGGGGAACCCCATGGCGTTCCCAGGCCAGCTGAGAGACATCATCCCTCCAGCATGTCCTGGGTCTTCCCCGGGGCCTCCTCCTGGTGGGACGTACCCGGAACACCTCACCAGGGAGGCGTCCAGGAGGCATCCTTACCAGATGCCCAAGCCACCTCAACTGGCTCCTCTTGACGTGGAGGAGCAGCGGCTCTACTCCGAGTCCCTCCCGGATGACCAAGCTTCTCACCCCATCTCTAAGGGAGAGCCCAGCCAACCTGCAGAGGAAACCCATTTCGGCCACTTGTATCTGTGATCTCCTTCTTTCGGTCATGACCCAAAGCTAATGACCATAGATGAGGGTGGGAACGTAGATCGACCGGTAAATCGAGAGCTTCGCTTTGCCAGTACAGCGCCCGCTACACAGCAGAGGCTGCTCCAATCCGCCTGTCGATCTCCCGCTCCCTTCTTCCCTCATTCATGAACAAGATCCCCAGATACTTAAACTCCTTCACTTGAGGCAGGACAACCCCCCTGACCTCGAGAAGGCACTCTATCCTTTTCCAGCTCAAGACCGTGGCCTCAGATTTGGAGGCACTGATCCTCATCCCGGCTGCTTCACTCTCGGCTGCGAACCGCTCCAGCGAGAGCTGCAGATCATGATCTGATGAAGCCAACAGGACCACATCATCTGCAAAAAGCAGAGATGC
>NW_006800540.1:79325-82258 GCF_000485575.1 Poecilia formosa
GTGGTAAGTGGACAGCTCCGCACCTCTCTTCACCCGAGTGCCGCAGATCCGATGAAACGATGACAAAATCGATCATCGAACTGCGGCCTAGGGTGTCCTGGTGCCAAGTGCACATATGGACACCCTTATGCCTGAACATGGTGTTCGTGATGGACAATCCATGACGAGCACAGAAGTCCAACAACAGAACACCACTCGAGTTCAGATCGGGGGGCCGTTCCTCTCAACCATACCTCTCCAGGTCTCACTGTCATTGCCCATGTGAGCGTTGAAGTCCCCCAGCAGAACAAGGGAGTCCCCAGGAGGGGCACTCTCAAGTACTCCAAGAAGGGTGGGTAATCTGAACTGCTGTTCGGCCCGTAAGCACAGACAACAGTCAGAACCCGTCCCCCCAACCGTAGGCGGAGGGAGGCTACCCTCTCATTCACTGGGGTAAACCCCAACGTGCAGGCGCTGAGATGGGGGGCAACAAGTATGCCCACTCCTGCCCGACGCCTCTCACCGTGGGCAACTCCAGAGTGGAAGTACATCCAGCCCCTCTCAAGGAGACTGGTTCCAGAACCAGAGCCATGAGGCCGACTATTTCTATCCGGAAACCTCTCAGCCTCGCACACTAGCTCCGGTTCCTTTCTCACCAGTGAGGTGACGTTCCACATCCCAAGAGCCAGCTTCTGCAGCTGAGGATCTGACCACCAGGGTCCCCTGCCTCAGCTGCCACCCATAACACAGTGCACCCGACCCTTTTGGTCCCTCCGACAGGTGGTGAGCCCATTGGAAGGTTGGACCCACGTCTCCTCTTCGGGCTGAGCCCGGCCGGGCTCCGTGGGTAAAAGCCCGGCCACCAGGCGATCACCATCGTGCCCCAGGCCTGGCTCCAGAGTGGGGCCTTGGTGACCTACGTCTGGCGAGGGAACACCAGACCCAGTTATTGTCCATCATAAGGGTCTTCAGGCTGCGCTTTGTCTGGTTCCTCACCTAGGACCTGTCTGCCTTGGGTGACCCTACCAGGGGCATAAAGCCCCAGACAGCATAGCTCCTAGGATCATTGGGACACTCAAACCCCTCCACCACGATAAGGTGGCAGCCCAAGGAGAGGCAGTTCTTTATAATCCATGAAATGTTTAGAAAATCTGCTGTGCATAATAATTTGGAACAGTGTATTTTGAGTTTATTTTTGAAAAAAATACTGTTCTCATTGGGAGCTTTGTTCAGTAAAATTTGATTTATACTGTAATAGCTCATGACTTGAAAATTATACTGACCATCATTTGCAATGACCATTTAAGAAAATCTCAGAAAATATCACTTGGATAATCATTTGGAACATGGTGTAGACTTTAAAATACTGTTGTTAGTTTATAAATCACTGAACAGCTTAGCACCACAATACATTAAAGATCTACTGTTGTATCAACCTTCCAGACCTCTCAGATCTTCTGGTTCTGGTTCTGCTCTGCATCCCCAGAACCAGAAACAAACATGGANCACATATGGACACCCTTATGCCTGAACATGGTGTTCGTGATGGACAATCCATGACGAGCACAGAAGTCCAACAACAGAACACCACTCGAGTTCAGATCGGGGGGCCGTTCCTCCCAACCACACCTCTCCAGGTCTCACTGTCATTGCCCACGTGAGCGTTGAAGTCCCCCAGCAGAACAAGGGAGTCCCCAGGAAGGGCACTCTCCAGTACTCCAAGAAGGGTGGGTAATGTGAACTGCTGTTCGGCCCGTAAGCACAGACAACAGTCAGAACCCGTCCCCCCAACCGTAGGCGGAGGGAGGCTATCCTCTCATTCACTGGGGTAAACCCCAACGTGCAGGCGCTGAGATGGGGGGCAACAAGTATGCCCACTCCTGCCCGGCGCCTCTCACCGTGGGCAACTCCAGAGTGGAAGTACGTCCAGCCCCTCTCAAGGAGACTGGTTCCAGAACCAGAGCCATGTGTTGAGGTGAGGCCAACTATTTCTAGCCGGAACCTTTAAGCCTCGCACACTAGCTCCGGTTCCTTTCTCACCAGTGAGGTGACGTTCCACGTCCCAAGAGCCAGCTTCTGCAGCCCAGGATCTGACCGCCAGGGTCCCCTGCTTCAGCTGCCGCCCATAACACAGTGCACCCGACCCCTTTGGTCCCTCCGACAGGTGGTGAGCCCATTGGAAGGGGGACCCACGTCTCCTCTTCGGGCTGAGCCCGGCCGGGCTCCGTGGGTAAAAGCCCGGCCACCAGGCGCTCACCATTGTGCCCCAGGCCTGGCTCCAGAGTGGAGCCTCGGTGACCTACATCTGGGTGAGGGAACACAAGATCCAAAGTTATTGTCCATCATAAGGGTCTTCAGGCTGCGCTTTGTCTGGTTCCTCACCTAGGACCTGTCTGCCTTGGGTGACCCTACCAGGGGCATAAAGCCCTAGACAGCATAGCTCCTAGGATCATTGGGACACTCAAACCCCTCCACCACGATAAGGTGGCAGCCCAAGGAGAGGCAGTTCTTTATAATCCATGAAATGTTTAGAAAATCTGCTGTGCATAATAATTTGGAACAGTGCATTTTGAGTTTATTTTTTGAAAAAAATACTGTTCTCATTGGGAGCTTTGTTCAGTAAAATTTGATTTATACTGTAAAAGTTCATGACTTGAAAATTATACTGACCATCATTTGCAATGACCATTTAAGAAAATCTCAGAAAATATCATTTGGATAATCATTTGGAACATGGTGTAGACTTTAAAATACTGTTGTTAGTTTATAAATCACTGAACAGCTTAGTACCACAATACATTAAAGATCTACTGTTGTATCAACCTTCCAGACCTCTCAGATCGTCTGGTTCTGGTTCTGCTCTGCATCACCAGAACCAGAAACAAACATGGAGAAGCAGCGATCCGCTTCTATGCACCACAAATTTGGAACAAACTTCCAGAAAACTGTAAAAC
>NW_006800540.1:84417-89278 GCF_000485575.1 Poecilia formosa
GCAGTGAGTGACTTTTTTTCATCACAAATTCTTGTGTCTCTGTACAGCTAGCTTTGCTAACATCATGTCAACGGAGCTTACCTTCTCTGAGCTACTTTTCTAAGTGACGAAAAAAGTTAGACGTTGTCCACACCTTCTGTGAAAGTGAAACGATATTGAGTTAGCTGTGGCCATCAGATTTCTTACTATTTATGCAGCGCTTAAATTATATGCAGTAATATATTATATGCAGTAATATAATATAAGTAACAGAAACACGTAGTTGCTTGGATTTTAATCGGTGCATTTTGCATCCACTGAAAACAAAGATGTTAACAAATAAACTGGACAGTATACTGTACGTTTAGTGGTATTTTCACAGTTGCGGTCTCGACTGGTCTTGAAATAAAATGCCGAGTCCTCAGAGCCCGAGACCGGTCTCGAGACCAAGACCAACTTCGAGTACCACAACACTGCTGGAGGAGACAAAGACAAGTGATGTTGTCTTAACTTGGACGAGTATCTGTTTTAAAAAACAAGAGTTTTGGATCCACATGTTTAAAATGATTGTGACGGGGTCAAAATTAAACATACAGAACTATTAATATTTGGATAAATCCTGTTTGTGAAGCTGATTTTTAAGCAAAATCAGAAAAGGGTTTACGAGGCTGTTTACAAAATACACACCTTCCATAGCATATTGTATTTGTTTGGGAATATCATCCTGTTTACCTCTGGAATTCAAATAAACTTACAATACTATGAATAAAGTCGGGTTTTTAAGTATCTTTGCTGGTCTTTAGGGGCTTGTTCAGTTCTGTACGGGTCTTTATGCATATGTATGGTCTTCACGAGTATTTACGGGTCTGCATTGGTCTCTATGGATCTTTATAGATCTTTGCGGGTCTTTATGGGTCTGTACATGTCCCATATGGATCAGAACCATATGGGTCTGTAAAGGTGTTTGTGGATCTTTATGGGTCTGTACAGATGTACGTGTACCTGTGTTTTATAACTTGTAATTTTCTTTTAACTGCTTACAGTTTTTGTTGCTGCCTGTTGGTCAGGACTCCTTTGAAAAATACTTAGGTTTTTTATGTCAGTGGGTTTTTATCCTTGTCAGATAAAGTTAAATAAAACTGATTGATTTATTTATTTCAAACAAGTTTTTAAAAACAAGACATAAAAAAACAGAGAAAACACCTATCCATCCATCCATCCATCCATCCATCTTCTTACACCCGTGTCCTTAGACGGGTTAGGAGGGGTGCTGGTGCCCATCTCCAGCGAATGTTTTGGCAAGAGGCGGGGTCACCCTGGACAGGTCACCAGTCTGTCACAGACAGAGAAAACATTTGCATACAAATAATTATATGTTAAAATATAAATTGGTTGTTAAAAATGACTATCTATTGTATTATTGCCATCAGTTGGACTGGAACAAAGCTGTAGAGATCTCAGCTTTGAGATCTCTGCAGACAGTATGAATATGAGTGTATGCGTGTGTGTGTGTGTGTGTGTTGTGGAGATTATCCTTTCTCCATTTAGATCTTAATGTAGGAGGTTCAAGAAGAGTTAGTAAGTTGAATTCATGAATTCCATTTATTAAGATTAAACTGCAGCACTGGTCCGTTATCATAGTCTCCTTATGGAGCAAAATGGCCCTTAACAACAGCTTCTGATTCCTTTTGTTGGCCCTAAAGAGGGTGTTTACTAGTGTGTCACTTCCTTTAGCCTTAGCTATGTGTGCATGTGCACTATGTGTGTATGTGTGCTATGTGTGTATGTGTGCTATGTGTGTATGTGTGTGCATATACGAACATGCAAGCAGCTTAAAGAGATAGAGGAAAACACATAATTATTTATTCCCAACAGTGTATAACAGCAGCTTTATGCACTCTTACACTAAAATAGTGTCCTGAACCTGTGGAAACGTGATGTTTGAGCACTGCTTGTTAAAGAACTAAAACTAAAGAAGTGGTGAATGCGTCACACAAAAAAACACACACACATGAAAACTTAACTTATACCATTCCTTCTCACAGTTATGTAATCGGGGAGTCTGTAAGATCAGATCTTTGATATATTACTCAGCTGAGCTCTCATTGTACACAATTGTGTGAAGCACCATGAACTGTCCAGGGATCATTATGATTCTTTGAAGCTTCACACTTCAAAGTGGAAATCCTCTAGACTTACATTAGACTCGTACCCTGTTTGTACACACTTTCATTTGCCAGTTTGTGGTGTAATACTTGCACTCTGGGCATATGTGGATCAATCTAAATATTGATAGGACCAATTCCAGTGTTAGTACAAGAATCAATTGATACTAATACAATGGTATTGATATAGTTTTAGTTGTTCTCGACATTCCTCTTCTCCGACCATCTCATACCTCTGCACTTTTTGCTTCTTGTCCTCCTTTGTTCTTGGTTGTCAGCCCGTCTGTACATGACTCAACAGAACAGGAAGGAGATATGTTGGCATCATGTCATCATCACATGATGGTGAGGGGAAGAGGAGTCGTAGGGGTGTGTCTTAACCACCTTTTACACCATCTGTTTTTCCAGTCTTTTGTGTTTTTTTTCTTTAACATTTTTTTCATTTTGACATACATTAACATAACAGATCAAGTTCCCAACCACCCACACAAAATCGGCACATCAAAAAACAACAGCTCGTCAAGACAACATGAGATAAATACACCCTAGAATGATCCACATCTTTCTACAAATACACAAAGAAAATACACAAACTACTAAGCAGTGGCAGGTTTGTCATTTGCAGTCTTTCACTGAGGAAATTTTAGTACAGGGTCCCATATCTTCTCAACACATTAACTCTTGTAATTTACACCATCTTTAATGAAAACACATAAAACAAGCATATGAAGGCTTTCAAGTATTTGTATAAACGCTAACTTTATACAAGCACACCGAAGGAGTGAAAAAATAGTCAAAACTGCAAAATAAAGAGCAAGAGGAAAAAATCTCTTAACCTCAACACTGAAAGTGGGTTCCCTGAAAGAGTTATTTCAAGGGTTCACAGAACATTTCAATCTGGAAAGACTCAGACGAAGAAAAAGGAACAATTAAAAGATTTAATGAGAGGAATGAGTAACAGTTCTTTGGCGCTCGGGCCCCGGTAGCTGATTTGAGCTGAGATTTGATGTGAACTCGATGAACATCCCGATAACTGATTAGGGATGCTCTTCCCCGGGGCCCGACACTGGTGGTGGAGGTCGGGAAAGGGTGCTATCCTGGAGAACCGAAGGATGTGGGTGGAGAAGGGGAGGTGGTGGGTTGAACGCAGCTGGGAACCGGCTGACGGCTTGGGTGTGGATCCTTTTATGCAGAGCTTGATTGATGATTGGACGTGCTGGGTGAGGTCCAGCGCTGAGGTCGGAGATGAGCATGACACCGATGGGCGAACGGAGGGGGCGGAGTCTTCCAGCTTGAATTTTCGCTATCAGCTCCATATCAATAGCTTTTAATCAGTGAAGTAAAGTTTTAAATGATATATTTGTCAACAGAACTGTTCACTCTTGCATGATTACATGCATACTTGGGTTGAAAAAAATGTTTTATCACTTTGATTACTTAGAATAATGATTCATGTTTAATAAAACTAGGAAAAGTTGAATGCTCAAAAACTCAAGTGATCTTGACATGTTTAATACTTAACTTATTCATGAAAGTACCCATGATATTTTCTCTACACTGTATTTAGAAACACATTCAAAGTTTCTCACACTACTACTGTCGTTTGATTCTTTATTGTAATTTAACATTCTTTCATGTCTTAAATACATTAACTTCTTTGTTTGGGCTTAAGTTTTTATTACAACAATGACTTTTCCTAAATATTGTCTAAAAAGATAACACATTTGTCCGAAGTTTGCATGTCAATGTCCCAACTCTATTAATTGGGAGTTTGTCAATTGGCGTTTGTCTCTGTGATGAATTGGCAACTTGTTCAGGGTATTCCCTAAATTACCTTCTTTGACTTGTAGAAATAAGCTTTAGCTGCCCTTCTGTAACCCAGGATTAGGTAGCTGTAGAAAATTAATGGAAGGGTGGATAAATATTTTAATGCGTAAATGAAAAATCAGAGGCATATCAGTGTTAAGCAGTACTACACCAAAGACAAGCAGCCTCAGGTTAAATTCGGAAAAAAGTACCATATTTTCCGCACGATAAGGCGCACCTAGAAACCTTCAATTTCCTCAAAAGCCAACACTGCGCCTTATAATCCGGTGTGCCTTATATATGGACCAATATTGAGCCACAACAGTTCTAGCAACTACGGCAAGCAGCCGCCGACTTCATTTTCGCCCGTAGAAGAAGAAGCGCGCAGTGCATGCTGGGATAGTTGTCAGAATGCTGGTTTGTAATATATTAATAAAGTTTGACTGACCTATCTACCCATAGACATAATATAAAAACAGATGCCTCATGGACCACGCTCTTGCCTATTGTCGCTGACGAGATTTGGGCGGCCATCTTGGAGCGGTCCACCACTCCACTCAGCGTTATATGTCTGGCAGGCACAATGACGTATTAGCATATTTAATCGATCATAACACGCTTTTTTGTTACTGGAAACCATATTCAAACAGCTATGAAAGCTACATTTACAAAAATTTTTATTTTTTAAGTATTTTTTGTAATTTTGTTGATACATAATTGAGCATATTTAAATATGCTTAGTGGGCATAACAATGGAATAGGAATAGAATATTCTGATATTGATGTATGATGAGCATTTTACAAAGCACACAGCCGTTCATAATTTTTAAAATAAATTATTTAGTAATATCAATACATATTTATATAATTATACAAACAAAAATATTCGGCTATATATATATATATATATA
>NW_006800540.1:90066-99149 GCF_000485575.1 Poecilia formosa
TATATATATATATGTATAGCCTAATGGCCTAATATTACTCACCACCTGTTTTTAAGCCGACGAGTTCTAGCTTCAGAGATTCAGCAGCTGAGACTGAGTCCAAAATCCGATGCGAGATTCATCCGTGCTGCAGTGAATCCGTCTCTCTCTAAAGTTATTTCCCTCTTCTTCCTCACATCGTGTCTTTATGAAACCTTCAAAACAAAAACGGAAGATTTAGGAGCTATCTTACTTTTGACAGAGTGAAAGAATTACATATAAATAGGAGTTTTTACCACCTGTGTAAAGTTTGCTGGTGAATGTTATAACACGTAATATAAGTTTTATAATATGTTACATTATTTCATTTCTAATGTAGGCTCTTGTGTCAAATAATCTAAGTCAGTGTTAGAGAATAATACAAAATTTTTTATAAGATGTATGGAATCTCAGTTAGCCTTCATAGCGGGGCTGAACCCGTATTACACCAAGCACTGTAGCTAATATTAGCTGGTATCTCACCGGTGGACATAAATACAGTAAAGTAATATTCTAATGACAAAATATACACAATAATATGTCCATCTTACTTAGGGTTAGGGTTAGGGTAGTAAATACAAAACATAAAACATAGTGTGGAAAATACGGTAGTGTCAGGGCTTCATTTGAAATACCCTTCAGTGTAGGACACACGTCATTGTCTCTCAGAAAAGAAAAGAAAAAAAAAGAAAAGAAAACAGATAAAGTCTACACTGCAGAGTGAAAGTCAGCAGCCTTCAAAGTCAGGTTCAGGTGATTTCAGGAATTTTAATTTGAATATGAGGATCAGAGTATTGTGGTAAATTTTCATTTTATTTATGCAACCAGTTATTCCACTTTAAACTTTACAAATTTAATCGTAAGCTGCTCATGAACCCTAGTGCACATCATGCAGTATTCTGCTGCTTCACCATTACATGACCTAATGAACATGACTCCTTTCTTTAGCATCATATTCATCGTCCCTAATAACTTAATTATCTTTTGCCCTTTTTTCGTTATGTTTTTAGTGGAGATCATACAAAATTTATTTTATTTAGCAAGAGGCATGGGAAGCAGTTTTCTGGACTATTTGTCTGCTTCCCAGACCATTTATGGAGTTATGTTTCATAAATAGGTGATGGCATAATAAAGGGATTTTAACAGGTTAAGATATGGCTGAAGTTAGGTGCTATTCAATACATTTATTTGTAAAGCTATTCTACTGTAACTAACTGTTCTTAAACTACTAAAGGAGTTCCATGAAAACCTGAATGGTAAGATAACTTTTTAATTGTTTTAGGAGCTTTTGGAAGTTTGCATCAGTGATGTCTCTTCTTATCATGTCTGGTAAAGGCCTTTAATTTCCATACCTATTCTTTTTATTATATACATTGCAAGATATCTCTTCTTTTTAAGCTATTTGAAACCTCCGGTTAAGAATTCATCTTTAGTTGAAACTAATTTAGTCGATAAACTGTGAGATTAATTTGGTTTTGAAAACCAATGACACTGTCTAGTTTATGACATAAGAAGTCATTTAAAGTGGCAGAAAGTCATTACACAGGATTGGTTATTAGAGGTGCCCGCAGAAGAATTTAACTTCCCATACTGGGAAGGTCTTAAAACAACATGTAATCTCTTTAAAGTGCAGTTTCCTCTGTTGGAGAGAACAATTTCATTTTGTCTTGTGCACAAGGTTTTACCATATGCTGAAGATAATGGGGGGGGAAAAAGACAAAATGTTTCCGTCTGCACAGACTGGGGATTATTTGTTTGCAGCTGATGCAACCTTAGTTTGAGATCAGCGATCACGTTTGTTCGCTTTTGTGTCCACTATATCTGCTATGGTAAGTAATTATATTTATATAGCATATTTTCAACAACAAGGCAATGTAAAGTGCTTTACATGAATTAGAAGGAAATACAACAAAGCAACAAATCAAAAGAAGAGCAAAAGAAAAAAATAAAACAAAAATCTATAACCCCACGTTTAAGAATAAGTAATCCATGATTTATAAACTGGTAGGGGTTTCTCTGGATTCTTGTTCCGATAATGTTGAGTTAAGGTATGAGTAGTTTCGCTACATAAACTAAATAATTTCTCTGGATTCTAAGTTGGCCTTTCTTCAGCTCATTATGTATCATGTTTCTATCCAGGCTCAAAGCAAAAGCTACTTGGACACATTACCTTTGAAATGACAAATGCTTCTTGCTTTGTGTCAGTGAATGCTCTCATACATGTGCCTGTGTGTGTCTGTGACAGGAGCGAATGTTTCTCAGCGTGTCTAATTACATCTTTACCATCATCTTTGTGGGCGAGATGATGATCAAGGTAACCATAACAGAACCCTTTTACTGCACAAGCATTTCACTCATACGACTTTTTCTAATCTCGCTCATGAAAAGAGTCAATTTTCCTCCTGGGTGGGGACTAGAGAAGTTTTATGTCTCGTCCTTTTTTATTGTTTAAGTAATTCAGTTGGATCTGTGTGTGTCACCAGGTTGTAGCAATGGGCCTGTACTTTGGAGAAGGTGTGTACCTTCAGAGCAGCTGGAATGTGCTGGATGGCGTGCTGGTTTTTGTGTCCCTGGTGGACATTCTGGTCTCCATGGCATCAACAGGTGGAAATCGAATCCTGGGCATGCTGCGAGTCCTTCGCTTGCTTCGCACCCTGCGTCCGCTCAGGTAGGGCGATGGAACAGTTCCTCATGTGTCTACTACACTCACATCCTGAAGTACTTCTTCTGTTTTACTACAAGTCTATGGCAAAGTATTTGACCTTGGAAGACTTCTTTTGTTCTTGCCTCTTTTTTTTTGTGTCACTTTAATATTTCGGCTCATCAAACACATTGAAACATCCATCCATGATAGTGTGAGTAAATACAAAACTAAGTTTTCAAATGACTATTTAATGTAATAGTAGAAAAAAGCTGTCCCTATGTGCCTTAAGGCATTTGAGATAGATTAGTGTGTCTACATCCTTGTTTTGAATGGTTTTTGACCATTAGTTGCCAGTTAAAGGTTAAACCGTATGAACTGGATGTAACACTTTACTTCTTTACTTTGACTAGGCCACTCCAAAACTTTAATTTAGTTTTTTCTAGAGGTGGACTTCATTTCAATTCATGTCATCCAGATTCGGATTCAGCAAAGCAGCCACAGGCCATCACCCTGCTAGCACCATGTCTGACAGTCCATCTACTGAAACACTGTTAGTTTTAGCCTTGGAAAATTTACACACACCCTCCTAAAAGATACACCGATGTCTCTTCAATCCAAAGACTATCAAGATATTATTTAGTCCTTTGTGTTTCTTAGCGATGGATTTTTCTTTAGAACTCAGACAGCTGCGGTGGCGCAGGGGTTAAGCACAACCCACATATGCAGGCCTTAGTCCTCAACGTGGCCGTTGCAGGTTCGATTCCCGACCTTTGCCGCATGTCTTTCTCATTTCCCACTTTCCTGTCAATTAACTATCAAATAAAGGCCACTTGAGCCAATAAAACCTCAGACAGCTGCAGAGATGACAGTGGCAAACCTCTGGTGATGAGATTATCTGATAGTCAAAATAAAGGAACTTCCATATAAGGCAGTAGGAACATATGACAAGGAACCAAGGTGAAAACAATCAGAGAAATGTGGAACATCTAAGTTGTGAACTGAGCGATGGTGAATACTAAGCAGAAATAAACTGAAAAGAGGCAGAACAAAAAACATAAGGCTCTCACCAACCAAAAGCTTAAGACTAATAGAAGAATTCAAATAAAATTCACCAAGAGCAAAACACAAGATGAACTCTATAACTCTAACACAAAGGAATGAAAAGCTATGGAAAGACCTTCATAGTATAAACAGCCCAAATTAATCCAAACATGAAAAAGCTTCACCATGTTTTCTGCATTTGTGGATAATACCATACCTTAACATGTTTATTTATACAGCTCTTTAAAAAAAACAACACATGCTTGACCAAAGTGCTGCACTGCAGGTAAAACACAAAGCAGAGATAAAAACCCTTAAGATCCTAAAAACAGTAACATTGCACTGAATTGTACAATCACTAAGACTAAACAGTGAGAACAATGTCTGACTCAAGTTGAGTTAAAATCAAAACAGTAAAAGTGTTTTCAAGTGAGATTTTAAAACATCAACAGAGTGCTTGTCTTGTGTGCAGAGGAAGCTCGTTTGGGGCCCAACAGAAAACGTTCAGTCATTTTTTAATTTCCTCTTGGATTTAGGATTCACCAGCAGCATCTGGTCAGCTGACCTGAGGGAACGACATACATCGTTCTTCCAGCATATTTGACCAGCCTGCTGGTCAAATTGCTGGTGCAAGGCCATTAAGTGACCTGAAAACAAATAGCAGAACTTTCAAATTGATCCTGAAATAAATAGGCAGTCAGTGCAGAGATGCTATCGCTGGAGAAATGTGCTCTTGTTTCTTTGGACCTGTTAAAATTTATGCCGGTGCATTTTGGACTGGCGTGCCTGTCTAATTCCTGTTAAAAAGGAGTTTATCTAATCCAACAAGGAGTTCATAAACATAGATTACTAATTCCCAGTCTCACCTAAGAAGCAGAGATATATCAAAGATGAAAAAAGGATGATTCTAAAACATCCTTATAAAATTCTGGTTGATAACCTTCTTGGTTATCGACCAGGAAGGTGGGAACTGGTGGGACATTTTGGACAAATTAAATCATTCAATAATCATTCTAGCTGGAGTCCCAAAGTCTTAGAAATGTTTTTGCCTACCATTTTGTAATCTAACTTAAAATGTTTTTTGTGCAGGTCATGAGAAATGTTTTTTTTTTTTTTTTTTTTAACTTGTTCCAGATTGATTTGCCAATGACTTTTCTTCTGGACTGTTCTTGAATTTCTTTAGTCCTGAGACTAAAGTAATCGCTAACATGTTGTAGGTAATCGCTAACACCTACTTCATGTTGTCTGATAGGTTCTATGTTAGTGATTTCTTGATTCTACAAATCAGGCAGTAACTGGGCCTGAATGTGACTAAGGACACTGAAACCAATAAATGTGGTTAATTACAGATGCAGGGGCACCGCTAGGAATCTTGGGCCCCATGACAAAAAATTGAATTGGACCCTTCCTGTGCACCTGCTGTTACAGTTTCTTAAGTCTATCTGACCAATCAAAAGCGTCACAATTTTAAAGGCTTGCAACTGCCTTCTTTTCTTTGGTCCAATACCGATACTAGCACAATATTCATTACTAGTGAATTTTACATCCAACAGTCCGCAAACAGTATGCAAATAGGTAGCTTAATTTTTTATTAACAGTCATAGGCAACATGCAAAATATACATAAAGCAATAAAGACTTCTCAAAAATGCTATGAAGTTGCATTTTGTTCAAGCAGCAGTATATAACTTTAATTAAAAAATATGTTTCTCCATATTTGTTAAAGCTGTCACCATGTTGTGTAGGACTGTCTGGACTGACAGGAGGCCATTTTTTTATGATCTTTTTATAGAGATTGTTTGAATTTCTGTCAGTATTAAATATTGTTTGTTGTGTAATTCTAAAAAGAGCAGAGAGACAGGAAAAATCTCTATGGATTCCCTGTAATTCCCTGAACACAGTGTTGCTCACCTTTATCACTGGGACGGGAAGATTAGGCTGGTATGGTGGCTAGAGCTGCTGCTGACTGACTCATCTGTTGTTAAGTGTGATAAAAGGTACAGGGGCAAGTTAAATATATGAATATGTTGGTAGATTTGTTCCTTCATTCTTTAAAAGAAATGGAGGCAAACAGTCTGTAGCTAAGCTAACTGTGCTAAATGGTTGATAATTGACAGTCTACCCACCTCTTGGAGAAGAACTGGGTTACAAATTGACAAATTGAGGGTAGAGAACATTCCTTTTCTCTCTATCTCCCTATATTTTTAAAACCTGACTTTATTATTTTTCTTGGCAGCATAGTAACTACCACAGTCATTCTTGTCTTCTACCAACTGCTGCTGAACACAGTCACCTTAAAGCGTTAAGCAGGAACGAACCATTTCATGCAGATCCAGAGGGGTGTTCAGGGCAAATATGGATGTGTGCTTTTTGGTCTGGGAGTGACAACATTTAATTGATACTAATATTAATTTTGTTATTAACAGGGCCTTCGATTTTTTTTCTATTTCTATAAGATCCCCCCAAAGAAATTATTTTGTGGGAGGGTCCCCTGTCAGCCAGAGGCCCTTGGAATTGTCCTAACTTTTCCCCCCTATACAGCGCCCCTGCACAGATGACTCATGATTTGGTTGAAATAACTTTCTTCCCTTAGTCAATGAAAACATTTTAGAAATGTGCTTTCTGTATTTACTCATGCTATTTTTGTCTGAATTAGAATATTAGAGTGACAAACAAAAACGAAAGAAGAAATTTTTAGGAGGGCAAATACTTCTTCACAGCACTGTACACTAGTGTTGTTTTTGTTTTTTTCAGGGTGATAAGTCGGGCTCCAGGTTTGAAACTGGTTGTTGAGACCCTGATTACATCTCTTAGACCGATTGGGAACATTGTTCTCATCTGCTGTGCATTTTTCATCGTGTTTGGAATTCTGGGAGTGCAGGTAAACACATGTTGTTTATTCTTGTTCACCTTCTGTTTTGGATAAAACCTTGTCAAAATTACAAATGTAATTGTTTTCATTGGAAAAGGCTACTAGAAGAAAGATACTACTTTGAGAGGTCTAAAATAAATGAGGCACAGCTAAGAATGGTTTCAGGTAATAAAAAGTGAGGCAGAACATTGTGAGGAAATGCAAATGAGCTGCTGATTATGCAAAACACTCCTTGAAGTAATTAAAAAAGCAGTGACTACAGAAGGATTGTGCTGAGAATATTTTCCTTGAAATCAATAATTTGAGTAAAGCATTTTTTGAATTATTTCTCAAAAAAATAAACATACTAACTTTTAATTTTTATATAAATATTATTTAAAACACAAATAATTCAATCAATCAATTTTATTTGTATAGCACAGTTCAGCAAAAAGGCAGTTAGCCCACTAACTGCTTTGAACAGTTAGCCCCATGAAGGATATGATGTTTGTTTTTGTTTATATCCTAAAATGACTAAATTAAAGTCATAAAAACATCATACAGTCACCAATTTGAGAAACTAGTATCAAACATAATATTTCGATGAGTACTATCATAAAAATTATCAATGCACATCATACATAATTGTCAATGTTCCATTTATTATGATTTGTGGTGCATAGAAGCAGTGTTGTAGTCAAGACCACCTAATCCGAGACCAAGTCAAGACCAAGACCAGCGCCTCGCGCTACATGACACAATAAAATGTGAAATATGATCAAAATTCCTAATCAAATTCCTCTGAAAGCTTCACATTTCCATAAAAAACACCTAGACATTACAGTAAATACTTAGAGCTGAAATAAATTTAAACAATACTCTGTTTATCTAAAAAGATAACACCCTGGGCATTTGCCCATATCATTCATGTCAGAAATCACCCCTGTCTGCACCATAAAACATAGCAATCATGGCAATGCCCTGATGGTAAACAACGCTCAACTATGAAAACTGACCAAAGAGCAACAAGCAAGAAGTAACCAAGCACAAGACGCTCGCCGTGACTGTTCTCACCCTCTCTCCTGCTACATGAAGCCAGGCAGTCTGCCACCATGGCACACATTGCAACTGCCATGTGTGCATGGCAGTTGCCATGCACATATATTATAATTATATAATATATATAATTAAATAAAATAATGATAGTTACTGCAGTGTTACGCAGAGCATTACAAGAACGGCTCTCAGTGAGGCTTCAGTCCTATTTTCTTAGTAAAGAGAAGTTCAGAAGAATCGGATCGTTTGTGAATGTCACCCCAGCTAGCATTGAATGTTTGGAGCACGTCCGCTTAACGTTTGTCTTGAACATCCGCCGAACGTCCAGTGATTACGTTTGATCGACGTCCAAATGAAACTCCAAAGGACGTCCACAGGACGTCCTCCCGGGACATTCACCGGACTCAAAATCGATCACCATTAGACTTTCAGCGGACTTTCATTTGAATGTCCGCTGATTACTTTCAGTGGACTTTCGCATTTTTCTTTTTAAAAATCAAAAGCTATATAATGGTTATGCTAGGTCCGTGGAAATGCTAACATAGCAGCAATTTTATTGGAATGCAAGGTTTTCATGATGAACAGTTGTCTTCCATTACTATGCAATATTAATCCAATGTTTTAACAAATTGTAGAAAAGGAAAGCTGGCCCCACACTTACTGTTTTCACATGGAACGGTTGTCTTCCGTTTCCAAGACATATTAATCTAATGTAATAAATTGTAAAATTGATGACAACCACTTAAAACACTTGGCAAAGAATTTATTAATTTTATAGTATTAACATTAAAGACTACCCACAACAAAATATGATAATCACATTTATTTATACATATGTACCAAAAAGACATGAAACCTTCTTAGAACAAAGTAAAACAGCACAGTATACATTTTAATACAATGGGTTTTTAGAAAATACATTCACAATAACAAAAAATCAAAGCAAAATCAGCAAAGTAACCCAGTGCTTAAAAATATAATTTTAAAAGAAATATTTACACCAGAACTTATTTTATGAGCGTTGACACATGCACAAAATAATAACAAAAAAACAAAACAAAAAAACAAACCAGACAACCTTGAGCCTTAAAACTTTTGGTGTTCTGAATCAGACACTTGGTTCTTTGGTACAGCCTCTGAAAAACAGACAAAATTTATATATTTTAAACTGAGACGTGCATCATTCATGGTTTTATGAAACAAAACGTTTCATTGGTTACAGAGAAACATGCATAACAAAGTCCAGCTATAGGATAATATACAACAATTCACACAATTTTAGACTGAAAGGCACATGAGATTCTGCGACAGACTGGTGACCTGTCCAGGGTGACCCCGCCTCTCGCCCAGAACGTTAGCTGGAGAGGCACCAGCAACCCTCCTGACCCCACAAAGGGACAAGGGTGTATAGAAAATGGATGGATGAGATTATACTTACTAAATATTTCAGTCATCAAGAGCTGGTGACCAGAAA
>NW_006800540.1:110369-115259 GCF_000485575.1 Poecilia formosa
ATATTATTTTGTAGTTGATGATCCAGAGTGAAGGAAAAGACAGACAGTGTTTACAGTAGCTCAGGATAAACCACAGGCTCAACAACAACATGCTACTATGGATCAGACTGAACATTTAGATTTTTTGTTCATCCACAAGTAACCATTAACTAGTTTACATTAACTAGACCACTTCAGTGCTTACTGGTCCTCTAGAGCAGGGGTGGGCAATCCTGGTCCTCGAGGTCAGGTGTCCTGCAGCTCTTAACGTCTCCCTGGTCCAACACACTTGAATCCAACAGCTGAATCACCTCCTCAGTGCAGTCAGGTTCTCCAGTCCTACTAACGACCTCATTATTTGACTCAGGTGTGTTGAAGTTGAGACACATCTAAAAGTTGCAGGAGACCGGCCCTCCAGGCCTGGAGTTGCCCACCCCTGCTCTAAATTCTGCTGTCAGTTAGATTCCAGCTATGGATTAAAAAGAAATGATTAAATTTAAAAATATTTAATTGATTCCAAAGGAAAATTAAATGTTGTAACTCCCATTACCAGCTGCCTCTCATGGCTGTGTTGGAAAATGTCAGTAAGCTTTGCACATTTGGCAATACAAAGTATTAATGCATTTATTTTCTTTAATCTGGCTTTTTAAAAGGTACAATGTAGAACTCAAGTTTTTAAATGTTATAATTTTATGCGCTGAAAAAGTTAATTCCCACTCAACTTTACTTGTTGCCAGCAGCTAAACTTCTTAGTAGTAGACATGCGGACTGACGCCATGATGTTTTTTCCTACAGCCCTCAGTATATGAACGAAGCGGTCCGTTCAAACTCTCCCGATTACCTGCTTATCAGTTATGTTGACTCGGTGGCTCAGGACAAGTAACATTAGGGGAAAAAGAGCAGGACACTTCACGTAGATAAATATTTCTGGTCGAGTCAAACTTTATAATAGAGGTTGAGAAGTCATGAGATAATGGCGCCACGTGCTCGAAACGAAGAAGGACGAAGCTTAGCGAGATACAAACGCACACAAAAGGCATCGGCAACAAATTATGTGGCTTTTTACACTTTAACCACGTGCCAGGTTAGAATATGAAAGAAATAAGTATGGAAACTAATAACTTACCGAACAAGGTAGATCCCATCACTTCCGCTGCTTTTTAACTGCAGAAATCCGAGTTGGGAAGTGACGTCACTCTGCAGAAAATTCATATTTTCCAAATGGAAGTACTTCTTGGACTTTTATTTAAGTATTACTCTCCTTTGAGATACGTTTACATTACGTTTGAATAAATGCAAAATAGATTATGCAGGAAAGGAAATGAGAAAAATCGGACTTTAACCATTATTTGAATTGCGAGGATAATGTTTAGACGGGCGTGGGGCCCCCTATTGGCTAAATAAGGTATTGAAGCTAGTAACCCAATTTTTAAACGACACACACGGACGAACAGATGATTTTCAGACAACATTCAGACTCTAAAATGCCAAAAAAAGAGATTTTGTCAGAAATATTAACCACCATAAAGGTTTTAAATATATTAAAATTCGGCGAACGTCAAGTCCGAACATTTGTTTATTTTTTTTATTAAGACATAGTAGACACGTTTGCATTAGAATAACAGCAAGAGTAACAAAAAAAATCTTAAAAATGTATTTTGTAGGGAGAAATAAAACTCTTTGTAATGCCTCCGTTTTTTGGAAGTTTTTTTAAAGCAGCATTTATGAAAACGTCCAGAAGACGTTCAAGAACGTTCAAACAACATTCGGAAGTATGCACTTTGTATAAGAAGTGAAAAATAAAAATTTGATAAAAAAAAAAGTTTTAAAGTTTTAAAGATATAAAAACTAAATCAAGTGAAATGACAGCAAAAAAAAGAAAATTATTTGGGAACGAATGTTCAGAGTGAATGTTCAGACAACGTTTGCTGAACGTCAGGTCCGAACATTCGACGTTCGACTTTCAGACTACGTTCACGGACGTACTCCGAACATTTTCTTGCTAGCAGGGACATCACTATATTGCAGACTTTTGGACACAGTGTTGTCCCATATATGCGAAACGTTAGTCAACAACTCCGCACAATAATTCAGCGCAGTGAGTGACTTTTTTTTCCATCACAAATGCTTATTTGTCTCTGTACAGATAGCTTTGCTAACATCATGACAACGGAGCTTACCTTTCTTTAAGCTTCTTTTCTAAGTGAAAAAAGTTAGACGTTGTCCCCACCGTCTGTGAAAGCGAAGCACTGCTGAGTTAGCTGTCGCCATCGGATTTCTTATGATTTATGCAGCACTATTCTATTACTGATGATTAGACAGACATCTAATGCCGATCAAATAAAACCACTGCGCATGTCTTGGAGCGCCGCGTGCGAGTGAAAAGTGTGGAGAGGGGTGGGGAAAGTAACAGAAACACTTAATTGGTAAGTCACGTTATTGCTTGGATTTTAATCGGTGCGTTTTGCATCCAGTGAAAACAAAGATGTTAACAAACAAACTGGACAGAATGTTGTAAATTTATTGATATTTTCACTACTGGTCAACACCGGTCTTGACTGGTGTTGAAATAAAACCCCCGAGTCCTCAGCGCCCAAGACTGAGACCATCAAAAAATGGTCTCGAATACGACAACACTGCATAGAAGCTCAGAGCCGCGCAGAGACCACTAAAGGGGCAGGTGCTCAAGAAAAAAAGGGGCACATCTAACCGCCTTCTAGGTCAGAATATTAACAAAGCCACTCAGCTTTCAGAGTTTAATAAACAATGATAAATTACAAAATTGTGAGATATACAATAGAAGCTAAGAAAAATCTCTATATAGAGTATACAACTACGCATATGTAAGATATTTTATTAGTAATTTCTTTCTGCAGGTCTATTTTGTTATAGGAAAGTATTGCAATAATAGTAAGATATGTAAATCAGACTAGACCACTAGACATATTATGTCTTCAATCAATCAATCAATCAATCAAATTTCATTTGTATAGCACATTTCAGCAGAAGGGCATTTCAAGGTGCTTTACATAATTAAAGAAAATAAATAAATAAATGAAATAAAATAAAAAAAATAAGAACAGCATGTGACATTGAATAAACAATAAGAAAGAGAAAGAGATAAAAAGATAAAAACATACTTTTGTTACAGAATCTAAGCGCCTGTCATCGTTGGACTCCGCCGTCCGTTTAACACGGGTATTATCCAGGCCCCGTCGCCTGACAGGACGGAATTTACAGATTTTTTGTCAAAACACCATTTGACAAGGATTCTTAAACCTCAGAGTTTTGGTTAAAACGCCGTTTAAAAGAAATTAATAAATAGATAAAAAGTAAAGATAAAAACATTAAAAACATCGAAGTCATCAAAACCTATCCTAATTTAGATTTAAAGGCACTCAGTGTTTCAGCTGTTTTACAGTTTTCTGGAAGTTTGTTCCAAATTTGTGGTGCATAGAAACTGAATGCTGCTTCTCCTCGTTTGGTTCTGGTTCTGGGGATGCAGAGCAGAACCAGAAGATCTGAGGGGTCTAGACGGTTGGTACAGCAATAATAGATCTTTAAGGTATTGTGGTGCTAAACCATTCAGTGATTTATAAACTAACAACAGTATTTTAAAGTCTATTCTTTGAGCTACAGGGAGCCAGTGTAGGGACTTTAAAACTGGTGTTATGTGCTCCATCTTCCTGGTTTTAGTGAGAACACGAGCAGCAGCTTCTGGATCAGCTGCAGCTGTTTGATTTATTAGTCAGACCTGTGAAGACGCTGTTGCAGTAAACAATGCAAGATAAATGCATGGATGAGTTTCTCTAGATCGTGCTGAGACATTAGTCCTCTAATCCTGGAGATGTTCTTCAGGTGATAGAATTATACTATTAAAAATATAAACAAGGGCATAATGCAACCTTTTAGTGTACTGTAATCTATAAAAAAATAGAGCTGCCTGTTTGCCACACTTGCAGTGGAGATGAAGATGGTCCATTCAGGAAAGCAGAGCTGCATCAAACTTTAATGTGGAACTGCAGAAAAAAAGAAAAAAAATAAAAGCAAAAATTTAATTGTTAATGCTCGTCACCATGAGAAAAGCCTACTGAGTTCTATTTCGTATAGGCTTTGCCCTGAAAATTACTTCTTTTGTAAAATCACACATTTTTGCAATAAAAATATTATTTGCAAAACAAACTTAATTGTGCATGTCAGAAATATTTTCTTGCTATTCTAAACTTTTGTTTGACTCAAAGTTTTGCTTGTGATTCTCACATGACGTCGCGGGCAGGGCCCAAAATCACAACAAAAGATTTCTGATGTGTGCAAATAAAAGTTTATGTTTGGCAAATAACTTTTAAAGTTCACGAGACAAAAATTAGTTATTTCATTTAAAAAAGTTTTTTAAACAAAACTTTTTGTTTTAAAAAAGGAAATCATTACAATTCAAAAAATTTTGATTACAATTTTATTTTACTTAACTGAGGTTAGTTTTTTTTTTATTTTTCATTGAATAATTGAGGGAAAAAATTAACTTCATACTCTGTGAACCAGACCCTACAGTCTGGATTGAGTTTTTTCCCCTTCATTAATGACATTTTTATTACATACGTTATATCTATCATGTGTTCGTTATTCTGCAATAGCCAGCCACGCCTTTATCTCACCACCGACTGACTACTGACCAGCTCTCTGTCTAACAGGTCCGGAAAATCCCTGAAACCTGGGTCTTACCCTAATATAGGTATGCAGGAGATTCTCTGTTCAAACTGGTGGCGGAGAAAACTCGTCTAGCTCTAACTACCTTCAGATCCAGAAGTTACGGCCCTTTTCAGTTGAGAAACAGTCGGCAGAGTAGCCCTCACTGCCGCATAGCTTCAACAACCACTCCTGTTAACGGTAGCTTTTCTCCTGAAAATAACGTGC
>NW_006800540.1:116365-119164 GCF_000485575.1 Poecilia formosa
AGAGGTCTCATGACTCATCCCTCCCGATTATTTCATCGGAAAGTACCTCTCCTCCCCAACTCTGCTCCACCCTGTATTTGGAAATACCCAAATTTTTCTTGTATGACTGCTGCAACTTTTGTCCGTTACTTCTCTTTTTCTCCTGTTGGCCATTTGGCAGTTATTGCCTTTTTTGGAGATGTTCTAAGGCCTCCGCCTAGCTTAGTGTACTGCCTGTAACACAGTCTGCAACTCTTTTCCTCCTGTACTCGGATTCACAGCTGTCTTATAATATCATGAAACCCAATTAACTCAAAATACAACAATAATTAAGCTGTTACCATTACTACAGATCGTAAATACAGAGTATATATCATGAATACAGAGGATGTATTTCAACTATACGTTACAGACATTGTGATTACAATAACACCAATCATCTCATTTTTACACACATGTGTACTTTATAATCATTTCAATCATTACACACATATGCAATCTATATCCCGTTTCTTTAATCATCATTTAATCAACATACAAAGTCACTGTTGTCTCCCAGGCCCGTACTCCGTTCTCTGCGTGTACCTAGAGAGATCTCACACTCTCAGGCCAGGTTTCTCGACACATGGTAGTTCAGGGTGAGAATATTTTTAATTCTAAATGAATATCCTTGTTAGACTTTTATTTAAGTGCTACTCTCCTTCAAGACACATCTAGCCTAAATGCCTCTAGAATAAATACCTCTCTGCTTAAACCGTTACTCCATCACCAAGCAGAAATGATACAACGTTCAACGTTTGGCAGCAAAGGAAATTAGAAGACATATATCCATTATGGAGATGATCAGTTTTGGATGGGCGATGTGCCCCGTATTGCATAAGCGACACTGAAGAATGACTGATATCATTAACGATACAAGGAAGAAGCCTTTTAGTTATCTTGCTTTGCTACCAAAGTCGTTAGCTAGCAGCTAGCTAATAGCACAACAACAACAACAGCCTAATGTCTATATGATAAAAATACTGAATCGGTAGATGAAAACAGTTTTTCCTCACCTGGCTGTCTCCTCCCGCTCAGTAGTTCTTCAGAGAAAGGCAGACGCAGAGGCCTGTCAGTGTCTGTTGTATTTCATTACCTCTCTGCTTAAACCGCGACTCCGTGCTGAAGCAGAAACTATACAAAGTTCAACGTGGTTTTCTGTCATCTGACAAGTAGCAAGTCTACTCCACTTTATTCACCAAAAACTATTCTGTAATCTGGAACGTTCGCTATGTTGAGCTCCACAGTTAGCCGCCTTATCTCACTGTGCGAGAGGCAACTGTGTCATTCGTCACGGGCAAAAGGTCAAAGGTAGCAAGGTGACCGGAGGGCTAAAAACCCCAACACAAAACCAAGTAATTTTAGACATGTTATTATGTCAGAAGAGGACTTAGGAAATAATAATACCAAAAAAAAAGTAAAAAAATTGACCAAAAGGGCATTTGGGGGCAAGAAGCAAAAGGGGCAGGTGCTCAAGCACCTCTATGCTTCCTGGTGGATAGATGTTGTTTTTAATTCTTGAAGGAACCTAGATTAATAGGAGTTGGAGTTGAATGTTTTTGACTTTGGCTACTTAATCATTAATTTTCTGTCCAGCCTATCTGATCTTTAAGTGTGTGTTGTAAAACTGTGGAAAGTGGATGACAAATCACTCTATTCAAAATTTCACAAGATTAGTAAGGACTGAATTTAGTTCTAGTTGTGTCTTGTTTGTCAAAACATTTATGAACTCTTTGGATCAGTAAAATGTAATGATTTCTTTACTTATTAACTGATTTGTTCAGCATTTCTTCAACTCTGGTTTCTGCAACTTTTAAATGTGTTCTTTCTACTACGCATCTACCCATCCTCCTGATCCACAGCTCATGATTTAAGTTTTCTTAAAGAACCAGTACTTAGAAATACTGGGTTACTCCAATATTTTAACATTTGAAGTCAAGGCAGAGCAGAACCAGAACCAGGAGACCTGAAAGATCTGGAAGGTATACAACAACAGCAGATCTTGAATGTATTACGGTGCTATATGTTGTGGGAAAAAAAATATTTCCAAGCACTGTTAGATGAAATCACTTAGTCAGGTTTATTTGTATATTGTGCACAGTACAGAGAGCTTGTTAGACAGTCAATAATGAAGAAGTTCCGAATGAAAAGCTCCCCCAAGCAGAGTCAACACATGAGTTTTATACCAGGGATAAGGAATCCAAAACATGGGAAACAGTTTGGCTCCCATGCAGCTGCAGGAAAACAACTTCCAATCTTGTGTGTGTAGCCCATACCGGTTCTTTTGGTCAGAGTTCATAAGCATTTAATATAACATAATCAGCAGATGTTAACTTATAATAAGTTTCCCAACACAATATATCACCTGAAGAAAATTTCCAGGATTAGCGGACTAATGTCTCAGCAAGATCTAGAGAAACTCATCCATGGGTTTATCTGTGTTCATATTGATTAAGTAACAGTGTCTTCGCGGGTCTGCAGCTGATCCAGAACGCTGCTGCTGATGTTCTCACTGAGACCAGGAAGATAGAGCATCATTTCTTGCTCCCTGTGGCTCAGAGAATAGGCTTTAACATACTGTTGTTAGTTTATAACAACAGTAGGTTGTTATAAACAGTTATAAACAACATGCTGTTGTTTATAACAGTATATTGTAAACAGTATATTTCCAGTACAACCCAGCTTTCCAGTTGGGTTGTCCAACTCTCCAGTCTCCAGAACATGACAGTTTTCATGTCATGTTCAACAGTACCAAAAGCTGCACTGACAGCCACACTGTCA